>NC_068576.1:25516951-25819981 GCF_025698545.1 Gossypium raimondii | reverse complement strand
ATAAATAAAGTTATACTAATATTTTTATGGTGTAGTTCTTTAATCAAATGTTTATAGTTAATTATTGAATTATTACACTTATGTGCCCCTGTTTGTACATCGGTACCCCTAATTGCACTTATGTGCCCCTGTTTGTACTTTGGTACCCCTAATTGCACTTACGTGCCCATGTTTGTACTTTGGTACCCTTGAATGCACATCTGTTCCCTTGTTTGCACTTTAGTGCCCCTAACTGCACATTCGTACTCCGGTTGCACTTTGGTGCCCCTATTATGGATCTATGATGCCCTTGGTATGGTGTAGTTACCCGATTATCATAGTCAAGTTACTAGTTCAACGAGCATAAAGAGGAAAAGAACAATAAGTGTATCGAAAGCTAAGTGAAGAACCTATGAAAAGGTATGAATTGTTAATGATCAAAGTATGAGTATTCATGATTATAAAAAGTATGATTTATGTGATGCTATGTTAAAGTACCTTATCTTTCCCTGTGATGATATTGTTAAGCTGTGTGTTTAATCAATAACTTGTGTTGTTAATGATGCTTAGGTTTGTGCCAAGCTAGTAGTTGAATTAAATTATGTTAGTTTTAAAGTTATGCATTGAAATAGTAAATGGCCAAATGGAAAGATGTTTATGTTCATGAAAAAGTGGTAAGAATCAAAGTATGTAATTTATTATGAAAGAGTTTATCATGAAGTTGATTCTAAAAGGGTTATGTTTAAATACACTAACTTGTGGCTATAGTTAAGTTATGTTTATGTCTTATGTGTATGCAAATGAAATGGGTGAGAATAGGTAATGAAATGATAAGTGCATAGTTGAGATGTAATGTGATGAAATAAAAGAATTGTCAAGTTAAAGGACTTATTCGTAAGGAAGGAAATTTACTTATGGTATATGTGAATTTACTTATGTCATGAATAAATACACTAATTCGTGAGTTAATAACGTAATTAAATTTATGCTAAGTAAATAGATTGGTAAGTAAGTAGAGGAAATGGTTCATCATTTTAAGAAAAGACTGATGATTATGTAATTCAACTCATGAGACCACATTATGTTACAAACAGAAAGTATTCAGAATGTTAATGAACCTATTCGTTTGGGAATTGATAGTTATATTGTTGATAAATCTTGAGGCATTGGTATAGGGTTATTTACAACTTATAAAGTTCTTATTGAAATGGATTATTGTACTTTAAAGTTTATACGAGCTTACTTAGCATTCATTGCTTATGTGGCTTTTTTTCTCTTATTTTACAGATTATCAGAAACTCAATCAGTTTGGAAGCTAGTCGGAGATTTATCACACTATCCAGAGATTTTATCATTATATTTTGATGCTTTGGTAGTGGTTATAATGACATGTATAGGTGTCCTTGTTTGATGATATTAGCCATTATGTTTGGCTTGTAAATGTGGTATTGTAGGTAATGAAATAGTTGTTATGTTGTCATGTATGTATGGTTCTTTAATGGTTGTTATATTGGTATCTAAATACCTAAATGATGGTTGTTGAAAAGATGAATATAATGCATGCTATGAAATGTTGATTTGGTATGGAATTTAATAGTTCATTGAGTTGTTAAATGGCTATTTTTGGTATCTTTGGGTGGGGTTGGCATATGGTCAAATTCCTAAGGTATTGGTAATTGGTGTGAATGGTCATATTGGGGTTTGTGAGTATGAACATGGTATGTGAACATTATGGGAAATGTAGTATATAATTTGTTCAATTTGTTGATTGATTTATGAATAAACTTAGCAAATGTTTAATGAAATTTGTTTGTTTAAAATGAGGTGCCTTTTAGGCATATTGGTTGTATGGTTAGTTATTATGATGATCTAGCTTGGATATGCTTGTGTTAGGTGCAATTTGGTTGCATGAAAATAGATACATTTGACTTGTATAAGTGACTAAGCTTTGGGTGAGAAAAATGGCTTGGAAATTACCTACTTTTCTTCCACACGGCCATGTGTCCCCTGTAGTTTTTTTAAAAGGTTGCATTTCCAAAATTGCATGGCCTGGCACATGGATGTGTTGCTTGGCCGTGTTAACCAAGTCAGAGAGTTACACGAGCACAGACATGGTCTGGAACACGACTATGTGTACCTCCTTCGAATGCCCACACGGCCTAAGACACAAGTGTGTGTCTCAATTGTGTGACCCTTGTTGTCTGAAATTTTCATCTTTTTCCTGAAAATTCTATATGTTTCTGTTTTAGTCCTGATTTGTTTATAATGTATTTTTAGGCCTCGAGGGCTCGTATAAGGGATAATATGTATGTTATTGATGGAATTTGCTATAATTGATGTTGTGAAGTAAAATATTTATATTTTTTATAGTTTTGAAGTGTAAACTCAGGTAATGCTCCGTAGCCCTATTCCGACGATGGATACGGGTTAAGGGTGTTACAGCAGCAATGTGCGGAGCTTTGAATGGGCAGCAGGGCACGCGTGTGCCGTGCTGATGCTGGAGAGCGAGCAACAAGTAGGTGCGTCGAGCAAGGCCTGATAAGCTGTTTGGCGCGCGAGCTAGTGCCGAAGTTGCTGAGCGTGCAATCCTTGGTTGTTTTTGGATGCTAGGAGCAATGGTGGAATGGGTGAATGGAGGTTTGTTTGAAGAGTGATGAATAGTGAAGAAGGTTGGTGGAATTTATAGGGAAGAGGGTAGGAGTTCAATTAGAATTCTTAGAACAAATTAATAATTAAAATATTCTAAGTTCTAATTCCACAAAAAGTCAATAACAATTAATAATTAATATGAGGCACATTAAATTATTATTTGCTATTAATTTATTGAAATAAAACTATTAATTAAAATATGATCAAATTTAAACTAATCCTAATTCTATATAAAGTTTATAATAATTAATTTATATTATAATAATTATAATTATATACTAGTTATTATCATTTATTTATTAAATTAAATTAAAAACATTTATTCGAGATGCCTTTGAAAATATTTACAAAAGAGACATCTAATTTTTAATATTTACGAAAAGAGCAACCAAATTATGAAAATAATTCAATTAAGTACCTAGACTTAAAGAAAATTTGAAATTGAGTTGCAATTAAGACTTTGATCAAAATTAACCCTTTTATTTGAAGATCTAAAATTTTATTTTGCCATTTGGGGAATAATTTCATGGAAGATTATGTTAAAATCAATTCTAAGGAAAGATTAGAGGGATCACAAGCGTTCCCTCTTAAGTTCCAATCTCCTAAACAGGAATTATTTAAACATACTAATTTTGAAAATATACCCTAAATCATTTATTTAAAAACAAAAATAAGAAAAATTAAATATCTGATAAAATGAATGAGATTTGATCTTGCTCAATTTTATCCCCCCAATAATATTTTAAACCCCAAGCTTTGACTCAAAAATTACCTCCCTTACTTTGAAGTTCGCCAACTCCATATGGATAAACTTTGTGAATTGTACATGGACTGGACCAACGTGATTTTAACTTACTTGGAAGGGACCTTAAATTGGAATTGAATAACTAGACTTGCTAACCTGCTTCAAATTCTCTAACTCGAATGTGCTTGTCATGCCATCTTTTAAGTCTTTCCTTGAATAGTTTGGCATTCTCGTATGAGAACATTCAGAATTCTTCTAACACGTTGAGTTGAAGCATCCGTTTTTCTTTAGCAAGCCTAAGATCCAAGTTCAGTTTTTTGAGAGCCCAATAAGCTTTGTATTCTAACTCCAAGGGTAGATGACAAGCTTTCGTAAAGACCAACCTATAAGGTGGCATCCCTAAAGGTCTTATGTATGCTATCATGTAGGCCCATAAAGCGTCATCCCGTCTTTTGAACCAATCTCGTTGGTTCAGGCAAACTACCTTCTCGAGTATGCCTTTGATCTCTTTGTTTGCCAATTCAGCTTGCTCATTCGTCTATAAATGGTAAGATGTGGCAACCTTGTACTTTACTCCATGTTTGTCAAGTAACCATTTCAACCATTTGTTCACAAAATGGGACCCTTCATCAATGATGATAGCTCTTAGGGTTCCAAACCTTGTGAACATATGCTTCTGCAAAGACTTCATCACAACCTTAGAATCATTCATCACATATGCCTCGGCCTCAGCCTATTTAGATACGTAATCTACTGCTACCAATATGTACTTGTGACCAAAAGACGAAGGGAAAGGACCAAGGAATTCAATACCCTAAACATCGAATAATTTTACCTCAATGATGTTTGTTCAGGGCACCTCGTTTCTATTGGTAATGTTTCCAATGCTCTAGCATTGATCACAACTCCTTACGTAAGCATATGCGTCTTTGAATAGTGTTGGCCAAAAGAATTCTGCTTGCAATACTTTGGCCGCAGTACGTCTACCTTTGAAGTGTCCCCCACTTGGAGCTGTGTGACAATGATATAAAATTTTATGTACTTCATCTTCTACCATGCATCTCCTGATCATTTGATCTGCACATTTCTTAAACAAATATGGCTCTTCCAAGAAATTGTACTTCACATCGTGAAGAAACTTTTTCTTTTGATGATACGTCTTATCAATCGGCATCAAACCACAACCTAAAAAGTTAACAATATCAACAAACCAATGGGTATTATGGACATGATTTACCTTCAGTATGTGTTCATTTGGGAAGGTCTCCTTAATGGGTATAAATGGAGAATTCCCTTCTTGCGGCTCCAATCTGAACAAGTGGTCAGGTACTTCGTTTTCTACTCCCTTTCGATCTTGAATTTTTAGATCAAACTATTGAAGTAGAAGTACCCGTTGGATCAATCTTGGCTTAACTTCTTTCTTGGAAAATAAATACTTGATTGCTGAATGGTCCATATAGATAATCACTTTGGTACCTACTAGATAAGATCAAAACTTGTTAACAGCAAACACAATAGCAAGTAACTCTTTCTCTGTTACCGTATAATTCAATTGAGCTCCCGTTAGAGTCCAACTTCCATAGTAGATGGGATAACAGGCTTTGTTCCATCAATGGCCCATGAAAGCTACTATTATGAAGTCACTTACATCACACATCAATTCAAAAGGCAATTCCCAGTCCGGTGTGATGATGATGGGTGCTAAAATTAACCAACTCTTCAAATCATTGAAAGATCTTAAGCACTCCTCATCAAATTTGAACATCATGTCCTTCTCCAATAATTTGCATAAGGGTTTAGCAATTTTGGAGAAGTCCTTGATAAATGTTCGATAGAAATCAGCGTGGCCCATAAAGCTCCTAACACCCTTTACAGATTTTGGAGTTGGGAGTTTCTCAATAACATCTACCTTTGCTTTATCTACCTCGATTCCATGTCTCGTTATCCAATGCCCTAGAACAATACCTTCTCGTACCATGAAATGACACTTTTCCCTGTTGAGTACGAGGTTTGTTTCTTCGCATCGCCTTAGTACCTTGGCTAGATTGGCTAAACAATCATCATAAGTGTCTCCAAACATTGAAAAATCATCTATAAAGACTTTCAAGTATTTCTCAACCATGTCAGTAAAAATAGACATCATACATCTTTAAAATGTAGTAAGTGCATTGCATAAAGCAATTGGCATGCGTCTAAATGCAAATGTACCATACGGGCATGTGAACGTTGTTTTGTGTTGATCTTTTGGCACTACTGTAATCTGATTATACCCTAAGTATCCATTGAGAAAATAGTAATAGTCTTGCCCAGTGAGTCTATCCAGCATCTGCTCCAAGAACAGTAAAGGAAAAAGATATTTCCTTGTTGCCTTGTTCAACTTCTGATAATCTATGCAAATTCTTCATCCTTTAACCATTCTGGTTGGTATTAGCTCGTTGTTTTCATTCTCTACGACTATAATACATCATTTCTTTGGCACGTGCTGGATCGGACTTACCCACGAACTATTTCAGATGGGGTAAATTATACCCCCATCTAACCACTTAAGGATTTCTTTTTTTACCATGTCCTTCATGATGGGGTTCAGTCTTCGTTTTCCATCAATTGTCCCTTTCTCGCCATCTTCCAGGATGATCTTGTGCATGCATACAGATGAATTAATGCCAAGGATATTGCCTATGGTCCATCCGATAGCCTTTTTGAATTGTTTCAACACTAGTATGAGTTTCCCTTCTTGTTCTTCGATCAATTCTGCTGAAACAATCATAGGCAAAGTAAAAGCGTTACATAAATAAACATATTTTAAATGTGAGGGAAGTACCTTCAATTCTAGTTTAGGTAGCTCTTCAATTGTTCCTTTTGGTTGGGCATAATCCCTATTCTCTAACTCTAAAGACTTAAAGTGGGATTGCAGATTAAATCCCTTTCGATTAGCTTCTAGCAAAGCTAAGTATTCCTCTCCCTCTTCATCACTTGGAGAGTCTGATGTCAAAATTTGCTCCAACTGGTCCTCAACATAGTTGATTTCCCTTTCCCTGATTAATTCCTCTAACACAAATACTGCAGAATAACCATCAACTGTGTCAGGAAATGGCATAGACTTGAAAACATTAAACGTTACTTGATCGTCCTGAACACGCATAGTAAGCTCGTTTTTTTGCACATCAATAAGGGTCCTTCCAGTTGCTAGGAAAGGCCTTCCTAGGATGATTGACACCTCTTTATCTACTTCAAAGTCTAGAATAAAAAAGTTAGCAGGAAAAATAAATTTATCTACATGTACCAATACATCCTCGATTTTTCCTTCTAAATGTGCTAAGGATGGATCTGGTAATTAAAGTGTAACCATAGTAGGTCTAGCTTCACCTATCTCTAGCTTTCTGAATATGAACATGGGCATCAAGTTGATGCTTGCACCCAAATCGAATAGTGCCTTACCACAAAAAGTTGCTCCAATGTTGTAAGGTATGGTAAAACATCTAGGATCCTTTAGCTTTGGGGGTAGTTTGTCTTGAAGATATGCATTGCATTCCTTCGTTAAGGTTACCATCTCAAATTCTCTAAGTCTTCGTTTCTTAGACAGGATATCCTTCATAAAATTGATAGCATTTGTTTAAGTGTTTCTACCAACGGAATGTTGATATGAAGTTGCTTGAGTACGTCTAGAAACTTTTTGAACTGGACTTCCTATTTTTTCTTCTGAAGTCTTTGAGGGTAGGGTGGTGGAGGCTTATTTACTGGAACTAGTTGACTCATTTTTTTGGCAATTCTACATCTCACAAAGTTATTAGTTTATCAGAATTAATTGTATCAGAAGTTACCTTATTAGATTTTGTAGATTCTAGTTTCAGTGAAACTAGAATTTCAACACTCAGTTGAACTTCCACTGAGTCATGAGCATCAGCTGGCTCTTCATCAACTCTGACAATGCTGGTCTCTAATGTCTTTCGCTCCACAATGTCAATCCTTTACAATGCTCTTTCCTCGGATTTCTTGGATTCTCTGTATCACTAGGCAAAGCACCTTGTGGACGGTTTCTAAGTTTAGTGGCAAGCTGGCCCATTTGGTTTTCCAGGTTTTTCAATGTGGTTGTTTGGCTTTGGATTAAGGCATCATTTTTGGCTATGTATGCCTTCAACAAGTTTTCTAAGCCATTGGATTTTTAAGCTTGAGGTTACTGGTTCCAGCCCCCTGGTTACTCCAAGAGAAATTAGGGTGGTTTCAACAAGATGGGTTATAAAAATTGGATTGCAATCCTTGCCTTCCTCAATTCTGGTTCTAATTACCCATGTAATCCATAGATTTTTGGTTTGATGGACATTCTTCGAACAAATGTCTTTCCCCACAATAGACATAGGCTATATTTTCAAAATGATTGGGTGGCTGAGGTACAAAACTATTAAATCTATTAGTGGTAATTTTTTAAGCATTGAGGAAATCGAAGATACCTGAGATGCGAGTGAAGTGAGTGGAATTCAAGCAACTCATCTTCCTGAGGCTGCTCGATTGGTTGGCCATTGATAATTTTTGCTGACAATTCTCTCAATGATTTCATAAGCCTCCTTCTAAGACTTAGAAAGGAGAGTAGCATTAGCAGAAGCTTCCACTACCATCATTGTGTGAGCATTAAGACCGTCTTAGAGCTCTATCCCTATCATTAGCAATAAGGATAGGATTTTGAGAAGGGTTTGCTCTGTTTCCTTGATTCAAATTTTCAAAGTTCATTTATTTGGTCCTTCTCTGACTTGCTTGTCTTCTTCGCTATCGAAAAGTTCTTTCAATCTCAGGGTCTACAGGGAGTAAATAGATAATTCAATCAATACTCATAAACATGAAACAACACAGTAAAAAAATCAGTTAAGTTAAATTTAAACAGAAAAATAAACCAAAATGAAAAATTCACAAATTCACAAATAATGACTTTTAAAACAGTCCCCAACAATGGCGCCAAAAACTTGGAACGACGGAAATGTGCAAGTGTACACAATCACAACTAGTAATAAAGTGACAAGTAAATGTCAAGTTATCATACCCACAGGGACTGTGAAAAGAATTATTTATGAAAGCAAGTAAAAACACTTTTGTGAAGAAAAATATATTGATTTGAGGAGGTGACTAAAAACTAAGATTTTTAACTAAGTAAAATAAGTAAAGAGAAAATAAAAGTTTCAATGCACGATTTCAAAAGATGATTTTAATCAAGATGACATAATTGTGGTAGATTAATTACATTTCTTACCTTAGAATTACTAAACTCATGTTCATATTGTTACAAATAAATTCACGAAACTTGGTAACTTGCTAACTTAAGAACATACTCACCTACCAAAATCCATTTATCTCTTGACTATATCTCTATGTTAATTCAACCGATTAAACAAATTTTAAGAAGAAAATGCCTTAATGCACATACATACTTATGAAATTAAAAATAATCTCTTGTACATATCTCTATGCCAATTCAAACAATTAATTCAATCTCATAAGCAGATAAAAGATTAGGTGAGGTAACAATGTATTCCTACCTTGAAACAGTTTAATCACAATAATCTTGCAATTTATGCAAGGCTAATGTATCATTAGATACCGTTGCTAATTTAACCCTCAGCTACACTAGATGATTAAACATGCACTGATTAAGTATTGTGTCAATTAACTACAATTTCAATCCGTTTAAATAATTAATTCATTAGTTACCTTACAATTGTAATGCAAGAATAACTTAGTCATGATTTTACTTAATCAAACATCTTACCAAGGCCTATAACAACACAAACACAATTTTAATAAATTAAGTGGACAAAATGCAATCAACCTAACACAAATTAAATTTAAGCCATATTAATTAAATTAAACATATCAACATCACAATTATTCATAGACATGTTCATAAAAACAATAAAATTAAAAGGATAAGGAACAAGAATCAAATCTCGTGTTTCTCGGAGGCTTGACTAAGTTGTGCCGCTCCTCCTTCTTCGCTTGCTCTTGTTGAACCGAGACTTCCACAAACACTTAAATGCTCCTCCAAATGGTGGTTGAAGGAAACTTTTTCAGGAGGTGCAATCGGTAAGGGAATGGGGAAGAAAATGAAGAACAACGGAAGGGAATTGACGAGAGAAACTGAGAGAGAAGTGAACGGATGAGAGGTTTTGATATGTGTTTCAAATACGTAGCCAAGGGGGGTTTTATTGGACCATTAGGCTGCTAAAAATAGAAAAAAATCAGCAGCCATAGAGCCCCCCCATGGCCGGCCACACATGTGGCAAGTTTGAAGGTTCAAACTTGCTATTTTAAGGTAAGGGAAAATCTATAAAGGCATGAATAGTAGAGGGGTTTGAATGTAAATTCAAGGAGTCTTCAAGGGATATTTTGCAAGCCAAATAATCAGCTAAACAAGCTGATTGGGTCAGCATGTGGGATGGTTTTGGGCTGCCTAGTGCTCGGTCGGATCGGTTTTTTCCGTTCAGGTCAACTGTGCCTCTTTTCATAATTAATTAATAATAATTTATTTAACCCAAAATAATTTAGATTAAAATTAAAATTAATTATACTATGAATTAGTATTCATAATTTGGACCATCTTCGGCTGAAAAATTAATTCACCTCGATGCTTTAAAAATTGCTTCTCGATTTTGCGCTTCTAGAAGTATCTGCCAAGCCAATTTTCTCCCTTTGTGCGAATTTATCGAAAGTAATCAAAAGTAATCAAAATTTATTATATAATTAATTAAAATTCAACATGTTAATAATTTAAGTACAACTTAATTATTTTATAATTATTATATTTTTTTGACAAGAATTACTACGAATTTGCATGAATTTGAGTTAAAAGTGTGTATATTATTGTATTTGCACTATGCAAGATAATAGAGCTAACTAAAGATATTATGAACCTCAACATAGTCAGATTTAAGGATCTAAACTGAGCATTGCACTTTTCAGTTATGTGACTACTAGTCGTCGTTTGGTTAGGATCGCTTAGCTAATTTGAATGCACGAAATCACGTATGAATGAAATGCATCATGATATTAATTGAAAACATGATCGACTGAAGCCTAAACACATTAAACATAAATAAAATAAATATTATTGAATTAACATAATCATACTAGCAAATAGGATTTAAAATACCATAGTTGATGTCAAAAACAATAAACTCAAAGCAAACATAATTAAAATAAATAACAAGAGGAAAGAGTAAACTCTATTTAGTTTAGTAGCCTTTCAGATCTATTCTGACTGATTTAGCTCTGTAGCCTTTCAGATCTATTATGACTAATGCGCTCCTCTTTTTTGCTCGATGCTTTTTTGCTAAAGAGTTCCTAAGGTGATCAGCCAAAGAATGCTTCTGACAAAGCTTTTGTGGCTAAAGGATGGAAGGGAGATGGTCGGCTATACAAAGGAAAGAAAAGAGAAATGAAATGTAGAGAAAATGCAAATAAGAGAAGGGAAATGAGTTGTGAGGGATGAGGGATTAAAGGATTGATGCATGCTATTAATAGGTGAAGGTAAGGGGTAGAGTTTGCTAAAAGTAGATTTCAAATTCCTTCTTTTTCTACCACACATGGCCGGCCACATTTCAAGGAGAAGGGGATGACTTAGTCTCCTCATTTTGAATTCAAACCAAGGCTATTAATAGCTTTAGGGTGGACGATTTCAACAATAAAGTAGTTGGGCTGATTTTTTTATTATTTTTCAACTGTAAGGAACTTCAATTAAATACCTCAAAGCTTGATTTTGGGTAGCCATCTACTTATGCCGAAACTAGGCTTTAGTTCCCCATTGTTGGACAGTTTCTTAGTCCAATAATTTAGCAGATAAGTCCATCTTTTAGCTCATCTTTTACTGGGTCAAACTATAAACCTCATGACCCAAATTGCATGGTCTTGTCATCCACATGAATTAATTTTTTCATGTTCATGTTTCATTCACATTAATCACATCTTTAATGGTCCTCCTACATAGTGAAAAATCACATATTAATAAATTAACATGAAATAATATAAAATATGTACAAAAAATCATGTAATTAAGCACAATTTCACATACTTTACAAATTCAAGCCCAATATTACTAATTAAGTAAAATTAACTTATTTTAATAATAGTTACTCAAGATAAACATATTTATTAAGTAAAAGGTGGTAAAATATATAAAAAACCCTATATAATTTTGAGTTTATGAAACAACCAGCTTTTAATAGTGTCAAAATAGTGCTTTTGAGACTACAATTTCGACGAGAGAGTTATTATTTTAATATTTATTATAGGTCTTCGGGATTATATTAGGGTCGTATTAAAGTTTTGTTAAGAAATTTAGAAGTTTAAATGGTTAATTAGGTGAAAATGACTAAATCGTAATAGGTGAAAAAGTTGAGTTCTATTAGTTACAGGGGTCAAATGGCTATGGAAAGGAAAGTTAATGGACTTGAGTGGTAAATATACAATATTTAAAGTTAGTGGATGTGCATGGATAGGTTTTATTGAAAATTTTAATTAGTAATAAGGTTAATATGGTAATTTATAAAAGAAAAATCAAGTTAATAAAACATAAAATAAAGATGATATCTTATTCATTTTTGCTTCAAACCCTAAGTTAGCCATTAGAGAAGAAGAAACTTTCGGTCAAGCTTGTGTTGTTGCATGTAAGTGAATTCAAGCCCCGTTTCTAATGATTTTTATGTTTTTGAGTTCGTTTTAACTTAATCTAGCTAGATCGGAGGTTAATTTGCAAAAATATTAAAGGTTGAGGAACTTTCCATGGATTTTTTTGAATAGGTTTTGATGTTATTTGATAGGTTATTAGCTTTGGTTGTAAAACAAACATATTTTGTTAGGTGATTTTTGGTGAAATTGTAATTAGCGATTAAATTGTTAAAAGTATAAATCTGTGGGTTTTATTGTGAATTGTTGATAATTATGATTTCTTTCAAGGTCCCTTGTAACTTTGGTTAACATGGATATAGGTTAAATTGAGTTATATTCAAGTTATGACTTCAAGACTAAATTGTGAAAAGTTAAAATGTTAGGGGCAAATTTATAATTTTGTATAACTATGAATTATGGGTTAAATTGAATTCTAAAAGTAATTAATTGAATGAAATTATTTATTTAGATTAACATAAACCACAATTGAACTTAAATCGAGAAAAAGCTAAAGCTTCGGATAAGTGTTCGATTCTACTTCTACGCCCTAGTTATCGAGGTAAGTTCGTATGAACTGTGATTGTTTTAATGTTAGCTAAATTGAATGTTTGCTATGTTTTCTTAATATAAATGAATATATATATATATATAAATGTATCCATGCAGTGATGAATTGATGGATAACGAGTCACGTTTGAACCTTAAGAAATCTATAATAGCCCGATTTAGGGCCTAGTCGGAACAGTTGTTTCGGGACCACAAATCCGACGAGGAAAAAATTTATTATCATTATATTTTTAATGTCTACAATTTCACGGAAATATTTTGTGAAAATTTCGTTCGAAAATTTTGACGTTTGGGCACTCAATTTAGTCAAAAGGACTAAATTGTAAAAAGTGCAAAAGTTGAGTTCAATATGTTAGAGGTGTCCAATTGTTATGAAATTTTAAATTGGAGGTTCTTATATGGTAATTAGACCATTGGTTAAGTTGGTAGACAAAAATGGACATGGTTAGGCATGTTTCCAAAGATTTTCATTAAGGGCATTTTGGTCATTTAGTTATTAAAATGAATTAAAAACAAAATTAAAAGCCAATTTTTCTCCATCTTCAAGCTAAGGCCGAATTTTACAAGGGGGAAGCCATAGTTAGGGTTTTCAAGCTGCCAAGACTCATAGTAAGTGCATCCAAGCCCGTTTTTAATGTTTTTTTTACATTTTTGGAGTCCTCATAGCTTGGTTTAGCTTATTCTACCATTAATTCATGTTAGGGTTCATATTTGGAAAAATACTCTTAGGTGAAATGTGTTTATTTTGATGTTTTATGGTAGAATATGAAGTTTGAAATTATGTCAAACAACTTTTGCTAGTCGATTTTAAGTGAAACCGAGTAAAACAACATAATCGGTAAAAATACCTAATGTTCATAAGTAAGTGTTAGAGTGGGAATTTGATGTTACCATAGAAGGGGAAAATGTTCAGCATGTCATAAAACATAAGAATAAGGGATGAAGTTTAATTTCTGAGCTTTGGGATAAAAGTGGAAATATGCAAATGTTTAAGGGTAAAATTATAATTTTGCCAAAAATTGAGTCAAGGGCTGTTTTGGATAAATGTGAATATTAAACAAGCTAAATTGATATTATAGATCAAGAAGAACATGGAATCAATCTCAACTGGGGAAAGGAAAATATTTCGAATTAAATTGCAAAATCACTATATTTTGCACTGAGGTAAGTTGTATGTAAATAATACATCGTTTATAATTATTTTTAATATTTTGTTATAATATATGAGAAATGGTTGAATATGAAATAGTTATTTAACAATTAGAAATTTAGTATTGATAGTTGAATTGAACAAAATTAGCTTTAATTGTGGATATATGATTGTCGAGTAAAAATTGAAGTAGTTCGAATCGAATTATTAAATTTGTTACGGTATTGGACTGAAATATTGGAAATTGTGATTTGATTTCGAAGAAATTGTAAAATATTGAAAAGTGAGAATCCCTGTTGGACCGTCGGAGTAGGAAAGGCTTGAATAAAGTACCTTGAACACGTGTGTAGTACTAAGTGCAGGCTACTATGTGCATCGATAGATAATGGTCACATGTGTAGTATTATGTGCAGGTTACTATGTGTACCAGATGGCCTTGGTCACGTGTGTAGTACTATGTGTAGGCTACTACATGAACCAGAAAGCTTGATCACGTGTGTAGTACTATGTGTAGGCTACTACGTGTATCGGATGATAATGGTCACATGGGTGGTAGTATGTGCAAACCACCGAATATTCATTATTATTCTGACATGTTCAACAGGATATGAGTAACTGCAAACAAATATGAGTATGTGATTGAAATGTGATAAATTGCAAAGGAGTAACTGGAGTGATAAAGTCTCGTACTGTGCCTACAAATTAAATTGTTATTGAATGTTGAATAAATTGTTATAGTGTTATATGAATGAGTAAAATTGAAATGTAATGATTTGGGCGTGTGGATGATGGCGTTAGTTTAAAAAATCACCAAAAATATAGAAATTGAGTTAGTAATTGAATAAGATATGAAATTAAAGCTTAATGAGTCTATTTTCATATAAAAGAGAAAGAATAGATAAGAGAGTTATATATTCTATGATATTGGAATTTTAGTGAGACAGGGTCAGAAAGATTTTGAAATCCCCTGTTCTGAATTTGGAAAATCATTAAAAATTGTACAAAAATAATTATGGTTTTTAATTTCCATGCTTAAATTTCTCAATGAGATTATTTTCAAGAGAAACAAAAAAGAACATCATTTTAATTTTGTACAAAGAGATAATTAATTTTTAGTGAAGAGGGATCAGAGCTTTCGAGCAGTGAAACAGGGGAAAATTTAAAGAATAAACTGTACTAATTGGCTCAACCAAAAATTCTGAAAATTTTATGGTAAGAATATATACTAGTCTAGTTTTAGGGAAAATTTACGTATCTTAATTTGGAGTTCCATAACTCCGGATAAAAATAATTTAGTGACTATGACGCAAATAAACAGCTTGCTGGAACTTGAATAAAGAATGAATTTATGTGTGATTATGATTATATTATCTATGGAAATATGCTAGAAACTTGTTTATTAATTACATACTTACTTACTAAGCTATATGCTTATCCCTTTATCTTTCCCTTGTTTTATAGTGTTACCAAGCTAGCTCGAAAATCAGAGGTTTTCAGAGATCCAGTCACACTATCAACTTCCTTTTGGGTATTTTAGTCAAAAAATATTATTTTGGAATTATGGCATGTATAAAAGAATTGATCATTTTGTTATGTGTCATAAATTGTTTTGTATATACTATATAATAGTTTATTTTGTATAAGTCATCGATATGGACTAGTATGGATTAAATTCCACGTGTATGAAATTTTAATGTTGTGTTGATAAATTTTAAAGCAAGTATGTAAATGTTTAAATGCAAAAAAAAAAGACGTTAAAATAACATATGAAAAAATTTTTTTTGTTAAAGTTCTGTAATGCATCGTACTCGGTCCGGGTATCTGACACAGGTAAGGGGGTGTTACATTTTAGTGGTATCAGAGCTATGTTTTAGTCGGTTTTCATGCCAACGTAAAGTGTGAAAGTCTATCTATACATGCCATAAGTATACTGAGATAGTGTGATGACTCTTGACAATTTAAATTGTGTTTTTATAGTAAATGGATCCCGACCGAGCTGTAGTTGACGATGTAGAGAGTAATACACTGGCTCCCGCGCAAGGGACCGTGCTTCAGGATAGTAGACTTGAAACACAAAGGCAGGAAGATGGGGCTCGGGAAGCCTTTCTCCATATGATGAACAATTGGTATACAGAATTTGTTCGAGCAAATCCGAATGTTCAACTCCTCCACGCCCTCCTATTACCCAACTGGTCCCCGTAGCTCCACAATGAGTTGATTTGGTAAGATTGAGTAGGCCTCCAGTTGATAAAATCCGAAAGCAAGGGGCTAAAGAATTCAGGGCTAATATAGATGATGATCCCAAGAAAGCAGAGTTTTGGCTTGAAAATTCTATTCGGGTATTTGATGAGCTATCTTGTACTCCTGAAGAATGCTTGAAATGTGCTATATCTTTACTGAAGGATTCAACATACCAATGGAGGGAGACACTGGTATCTGTGGTTCCGAAAGAAAGGGTTACATGGGATTTCTTCCAAGAGGAATTCAGAAAGAAGTACATAAGCCAATGGTTCATTGATCAAAAACATAAAGAGTTCCTCGAGTTAAAGCTGGGTCGAATATCTGTGGCAGAATATGAAAGAGAGTTAGTCAGACTCAGCAAATATGCTAAAGGATGTGTGTCCACAGAGGCTATCATGTGTAAGAGATTCGAAGATGGATTAAATGAAGATATCAGATTGCTAGTTGGGATTTTGGAACTGAAAGAATTTATGGTACTGGTTGATCGAGCTTGCAAAGCTGAAGAACTGAATAAAGAAATAAGAGAAGCTGTGATTGAGGCACGAGATGCAAGAAAGAGGCCAATGAGTAAATTATTCCAAACTCAGTGAAAGATGAATCCTCAATTGACTACTTCAGCTGGGTATTCACGCCGAGACCAGGGGAGATCATATTCGAGTTCTGGAGCTCAAGCTACTTCAATGGCAAGTGTAGGTAGTGTGAAGTCTAATAAACCCGAGTGTCAGCATTGTGGTAGGCGACATCCTGGTGAGTGCTGGTTAATTAGCCGAGCTTGTTTTAATGTTGTTCTCGAGAACACTATGTTAGAAATTGGTCAGAGAAGATTGAAGAAGAAAAATTTCAGAATGTTAGATCGGGTGATACTATCAGTAGGGGTAGACCACCGAGAAATATCAGGAGCAGAGCTAGCAGTAAAAGTGTAATGAAAGATACAGCTGTGAGACCAGAAACTAAAACACCCACTAGAGCTTATGCCATCCGTGCTCGAGAGGATGCGTCATTCCCTACTATGATTACTGGTACATTTTCTCTCTATGATATTGATGTTATTGCATTGATTGATCCCGGGTCTACTCATTCCTATGTTTTGTGAATTTAGTATCTAATAAGAGTTTTCCTGTTGAATTTACTGAGTTTGCAATTAAAGTGTTAAATCCTTTAGGCAAATATGTGTTAGTTGATAAGGTTTGCAAAAATTGCCTTTTGGTGATTCAAGGTCATTGTTTTCCGGCTAATCTGATGTTGTTACCATTTGATGAGTTTGATGTTATTTTGGGGACGGATTGGGTGACATTGCATGATGCCAAGGTGAATTGTAGACAGAAAATTCTTGAGTTGAAATGTGAAAATGGTGAAATTCTTCGGGTTGAAACAGATGAATCAAATAAATTACCTATGGTGATTTCGCACATGTCTGCTCAGAAATACATGAGAAAAGGGTGTGAAGCTTATCTTGCTTATGTGTTAAATACTGATATGACTGAGTCGAAGCTTGAATCAGTACCGGTAGTCTATGAATTTCCAGACGTATTTCAAGAGGAATTGCCTAGGTTACCTTCGATTAGAGAAGTTGAGTTTGATATTGAATTGTTACCTGAGACTGCACCAATTTCCATTGCTCCGTATATAATGGCTCCAACCGAATTGAAAGAATTAATAGCTTAGTTGCAAGAGCTGACAAATAAAGGATTTGTAAGATCGAGTTTTTCTCCTTGGGGTACTCCTATATTATTTGTGAAATAAAAAGCGGCTCTATGAGACTTTGTATTGATTATCGACAGCTCAACAAAGTGACTATAAAGAACAAGTATCTGTTGCCGAGAATTGATGATTTGTTCGACCAGTTAAAAGGGTCAACAGTGTTTTCAAAGATCGATTTGAGATCCAATTACTATCAGCTGAGAGTTAAAGAGTCAGATGTGCCAAAAACCGTTTTCATAACGAGGTATGGCCACTATGAATTTCTTGTGATGCGTTTCGGTTTAACTAATGCTCCAGCTATTTTTATGGACTTGATTAACCGAATTTTCAGACCGTATTTGGATAAATTTGTGGTGGTGTTCATAGATGATATTTTGATTTATTCTCAGAATGAATCCGAGCACGCCGAACATTTGAGAATTGTGTTGCAGATTTTGAGAGTGAAGAAATTGTTTTCTAAATTTAGTAAAAGTGAGTTTTGGCTCCGTGAGGTCGGATTCTTGGGACACGCAATTTCAAGTGATGGTATTTGGGTTGATCTAAGCAAAATTTCGGCAATTGTTGATTGGTAACTGCCAAAAAATGTTTCTAAGGTTAGAAGGTTTTTGAGCTTAGCCGGGTACTATAGACGTTTTGTCAAGGGATTTTCGATGATTGCTTCTCCTATGACTAAGCTACTACAAAAGAATGTTAAGTTTGAGTGGACTGATAAATGTCAGCAGAGTTTTGAAAATTTGAAAGCATTATTGACAGAGGCGCCAGTTTTGGTGCAACCTAAGACGGGGAAAGAGTTCGTGATTTATAGTGATGCGTCACTAAACAGTCTTGGTTGCGTGTTGATGCAAGAGGGCAGAAGTAGTAGCTTATGCTTCGAGACAGTTGAAACCACACGAGAAGAATTATCTGATGCATGATTTAGAATTAGCTGCCATCTTTGCATTGAAAATTTGGCGTCATTACTTGTATGGTGAAAAATGTCGAATATTTACTAATCATAAAAGTTTGAAGTATTTGATGGATCAAAAGGATTTGAATTTGCGACAACGAAGATGGCTCGAATTAATAAAACATTATGAGCTAGTGATTGATTACCACCCTGGAAAAGCGAATGTAGTCGCAGATGCCTTGAGCAGAAAATCCTTATTTTCTTTGAGAACTATGAGTACGAGATTAACCTTGTCTGATGATGGTTCAATTTTGGTTGAATTTAGTGCTAGACCATTATTTCTTCAGCAAATTCGTGAAGCCCAAAATAATGACAGAGAATTGCAAGTAAAAAGAGCTCAGTGTGAATCAGGTGGTGATACAAATTTTCGAATTGGATCAGATGATTATCTGATGTTTCGTGATAGGATATGTGTACCGAGAGATGATGAGTTGATTCGGACAATTTTACATGAGGCACACAGTGGTGGTTTATCAATTTATCCAGGTAGTATGAAAATGTATAATGATTTAAAGAAATTGTATTGGTGGTCGGGTATGAAAAGAGATGTTTTTGAATTTGTATCAAACTGTTTGATTTGCCAACAAGTGAAAGTTGAGCATCAGGTACCTTCAGGTTTACTTCAGCCAATGATGATTCCTGAGTGGAAATGAGACAAAATTACGATGGATTTTGTAACAGGTTTGCCTTTGACTCCTAAAAAGAAAGATGCTATTTGGGTTGTTGTTGATAGATTGACGAAATCGACCCACTTTATACCGGTACGTATCGATTACTCACTTGATAAATTGGCTGAGTTGTATATTGCTGAAATTGTGAGATTGCACGAAGTGCCTATATCCATCATTTCGGATAGAGATCCGAAGTTCACTTCGTGGTTTTGGAAAAAGTTGCAAGAAGCATTGGGTACGAGATTGAATTTTAGTACAGCATTTCATCCACAAACCGACGATCAATCTTGAAGAGTAATTCAGATTCTTGAATATATGCTCCGATGTTGTGTTTTAGAATTCGAAGGTAGCTGGGAAAAATACTTACCTTTGGTTGAATTTGCTTATAACAACAGTTATCAGTCAAGTATACAGATGGCACCATACGAAGCCTTGTATGGTCGCAGGTGTAGAACCCCTTTGTATTGGACCGAGCTTAGTGAGAAACAGATTCATGGGGTTGATTTGGTGAGAGAAACTGAAGAAAAAGTGAAAATAATCCGTAATTGTTTGAAAGCTGCTTCACATCGACAGAAATCATATGCGGATTTAAAAAGGAAAAAGATTGAGTTTCAAGTTGGGGATAAAGTGTTTTTGAAAGTGTATCCATGGAATAAGATTTTGAGATTTGGTCGGAAGGGTAAATTGAGTCCACGTTTCATTGGGCCGTATGAGGTCATTGCAAGGATTGGACCTGTGGCTTATCGGTTAGCATTGCCAGCAGAGTTGGAAAGGATACATAATGTATTTCAAGTGTCGATGTTGCGACGCTATCGTTCAGATCCTTCAGATGTAATTTCTTCGACAGAGATTGAAATTCGACCGAATATGACCTATGAGGAGGAACCAGTAAAGATTCTAGCTCGGGAAGTCAAACAATTAAGGAATAAAAGTATAGCCTTAGTAAAAGTGTTGTGGCAAAGACATGGAATAGAAGAGGCTACGTGGGAACCGGAAGAAGCTATGAGAAAACAATACCCAAACCTCTTTTCTGGTAAGATTTTCGAGGACGAAAATCCCTAAAGGGGGGAGAGTTGTAGCAGCCCAATTTAGGGCCTAGTCGGAACAGTGGTTTCGGGACCACAAATTCGATGAGGAAAAATTTTATTATCATTATATTTTTATGGTCTACAATTTCACAGAAAGATTACGTGAAAATTGCGTTAAAAAATTTTGACGTTTGAGCACTCAATTTAGTCAAAACGACTAAATTGTAAAAAATGAAGTTGAGTTCTATATGTTATAGGTGTCCAATTGTTATGAAATTTTAAATTGGAGGTTCTTATAAGGTAATTAGACCATTGGTTAAGTTGGTAGACAAAAATGGACATGGTTAGGCATGTTTCCAAAGATTTTCATTAAGGGCATTTTGGTCATTTAGTTATTAAAATGAATTAAAAACAAAATTAAAAGCCAATTTTTGTCCATCTTCAAGCTAAGGCTGAATTTGACAAGGGGGAAGCCATAGGTAGGGTTTTCAAGCTTCCAAGCCTCATAATAAGTGCATCCAACCCCCGTTTTAATGTTTTTTTACGTTTTTGGAGTCCTTGTAGCTCGGCTTAGCTTATTCTACCATTAATTCATGTTAGGGTTCATATTTGGATAAATACCCATAGGTGAAATGTGTTTATTTTGATGTTTTATGGTAGAATATAAAGTTTGAAATTATGTTAAACAACTTTTTCTAGTCGATTTTAAGTGAAACCGAGTAAAACAACATAATCGGTAAAAATACCTAATGTTCATAAGTAAGCGTTGGAGTGGGAATTTGATGTTACCATAGAAGGGAAAATGTTCAGAATGTCATAAAACATAAGAATAAGGTATGAAGTTTAATTTCCGAGCTTTGGGACAAAAGTGGAAATATGCAAAAGTTTAGGGGTAAAATTATAATTTTGCCAAAAATTGAGTCAAGGGCTGTTTTGGATAAATGTGAATATTAAACAAGCTAAATTTGATATTATAGATCAAGAAGAACGTGGAATCAATCTCAACCGGGGAAAAGAAAAGATTTCGGATTAAATTGCAAAATCACTACATTTTCCACCGAGGTAAGTTGTATGTAAATAAAACATCGTTTATAATTATTTTTAAAATTTTTTTAAAAAATATGATAAATGGCTGAATATGAAATAGTTATTTCACAATTAGAAATTTAGTATTGATAGTTGAATTGAACAAAATTAGCTTGAATTGTGGATATATGATTGTCGAGTAAAAATTGAAGTAGTTCGAATCGAATTATTAAATTTGTTATGGTATTGGACTAAAATATTAGAAATTTTGATTTGATTTCAGATAAATTGTAAAATATTGAAAAGTGAGAATCCCTGTTGGACCGTCGGAATAGGAAAGGCTTGAATAAAGTACCTATGAACACGTGTGTAGTACTAAGTGCAAGCTACTACGTGTATCGATAGATAATGGTCACATGTGTAGAACTATGTGCAAGCTACTATGTGTACCAGATGGCCTTGGTCACGTGTGTAGTACTATGTACAGGCTACTACATGAACCAAAAAGCTTGATCACGTGTGTAGTACTATGTGTAGGCTACTACGTGTATCGGATGACAATGGTCACATGGCTGGTACTATGTGCAAACCACCGAATATTCGTTATTATTCTGACATGTTCAATGGGATATGAGTAATTGCAAACAAATATGAATATGTGATTGAAATGTGATAAATTGCAAAGGAGTAACTGGAGTGATAAAGTCCCGTACTGTGCCTACAAATTAAATTGTTATTGAATGTTGAATAAATTGTTATAGTGTTATATGAATGAGTGAAATTGAAATGAATGATTTGGGCAAAGGATGATGACGTTAGTTTGAAAAATCACCAAAAATTATAGGAATTGAGTTAGTGATTGAATGGGATATGGAACTAAATCCTAATGAGTCTATTTTCATATAAAAGAGAAATAATAGACAAAAGAGTTATATATTCTAAGATATTGGAATTTTAGTCGACAGGTCGAGAATGATTTCGAAATCCCACTGCTCAATTTGGAAAATCATTAAAATTGTACAAAAATAATTATGGTTTGTTATTTACATTCTTAAATTTCTCAATGAGTCTATCTTCAATAGAAACAAATAAGAACATCATTTGAATTCTGTACAAAGTGATAATTAATTTTTAGTGAAGAGGGGTCAGAGCTTTCGAGCAATGAAACAGGGGAAAATTTAAAGAATAAACTATACTAATTTGCTAAACCAAAAATTCTGAAAATTTTATGGTAAGATATATATAAGTCTAGTTTTAGGGAAAATTTACGGATCTTAATTTGGAGTTCCGTAACTCCGGATAAAAATAATTTAGTGACTATGACACGAATAAACAGTTTGCTGGAACTTGAATAAAGAATGAATTTATGTGTGATTATGATTATATTATTTATGGAAATATGCTAGAAACTTGTTTATTAATTACATACTTACTTACTAAGCTATATGCTTATGCCTTTCTCTTTTCCTTTTTTTTATAGTGTTACCAAGCCAGCTCAAAAATCGGAGGTTTTTAGAGATCCAGTCACACTATCAACTTCCTTTTGGGTATTTTAGTCAAAAAATATTATTTTGGAATTATGGCATGTATAGAAGACTTGGTAATTTTGTTATGTGTCATAAATTGTTCTGTATATACTATATAATAGTTTTATTATATTCTTTCCTAAAGAACATTAATTTTATATCTTTTATATTTTGACCGAAATTAATTATTATAACTATTTATATTAATAGTTTCGGTAAAGTATATACAATTAATATTTTGTATGAATCAAATTAATATATTAATTTTATATGTGTTCTCTATTTGTGCACAACAAGTTTGTACATATAATGTGTTCAATATTTAACTATCAAATTAAATTAATTCAATAATTAATTTAATTTATATTATAGCTAAATACAATACCAAATGTATTTAGATTCTATTTGCTTCAACTATAGGTTGTGACCTTGTAGGCTCTTGTAACGTTACTAGTAATACTAGAACATTTCTAATATTACAAGCGATGAGTGACATCTAGTAATACATCATTGCTACCCAAGTTGCAAGATGTTGTGATTCGACATAACCTTTCTGTGATAAGTTTTCATGTATTATATCATTTTATCCTTAATATATTGTTTTGACGCAAGTCATGGAATAGTCACACTTGTATAGTTCAATTTCATATTTATTGATATTCTGAGTAGACTACAAAAAATAAATAAGTGAGATATCTCATATAAACTTATTCGAGTGTGGTCATATATTTCTAGTCTCACTCCATCAAGAGGCCTAAGATATTTCTCCCATTATATAGGAGGGACCAATTCTATCTTTATCAATCATATCCTACGACATAGATTGCGGTATACCCAACATCAATCTTTATAGTATAACCTGTTATGGCAGACGTTTGACTGTGTCAAAATATATGACTCATGATGTTGGGACAATCATAGCTGGTCAGTCTAGTATGTTGTTCTCTAACAGATTTTCATGTATTGATTTTGACATCCCTATATCAATGACAACACATTCTCATCAATCAACTACACATTAGTCTCAATACGTTAGTCTCAATGTATTGATTTATCAGGGACCTTTTAAGAGTAATCATATTATTCTCAATACTTTATTATTAATCAATTTATTTATACACATACAAAAAGAAACTAAAATAACAATGGCAATGTCTTATATTAACAACCAAGGTAAAATGAGTATGTGATTACAATCATCTTAAGATTGGTCTTCGGGCATACTCTAACATGACACATGGTCGTATGGTACAAAATATGCCATTTGGTACATGTTTCAAATTCCAACCTAAAAAGACAACTTCAAAACACAATTTTCCCAATGGTAAACTTGTTCAAAACAATACAAAACAATTCGAAAACATACCATATCAACCCTCTAATCATCTAACCAATATGCCTCAATGGCACCATCACATAACAAGGTTATAAGTACATCACAAACCATAGAAGTAAATTAATTTCATACCACACCATTCATTCAACTCAAGCATGCATATAAACATATATTAAAAACTCACAAATTATGTCAAAATAACTTGTCAATTCTCACCTTATTAACTTCACCTTTAGACATACCAAAACATGACCATTTAAGCTTCCAACATAACAACCACCAACTAACATACATACCTTAAAAATTATATTCAAGCATCACCAAAACCAACCTCTTTCTTGATTCAAAAACATAAACACTTCAACTAAGCATACACATAACATTCAAGTCTGATAGGCATATTATATAAACTTTCAAAATTAACATTACATATAGACCATTACTTCTATTAAAGAAATAAACACTTATTCAAAACCAAGCCTATATACATGCCACATAATAGAGTTTAGAATGATTCAAAAATCTACCGAGACTGAAGCTAGATAGTTTAAGCTCTGAGGATGATCCATTAAACACGTTTTGCAAAATGTAAACTACAAAAAAATAGAAAAAAAAGTAAGCTTTAAGTAAGCTTAGTAAGTTCATAGTTTAAAATATATCATAACTTACCTTGGAATAAAAGAAATACATAAATAAAATCAATTTACAAGACATTTTAAATCCTGGCATTTCAATTCACAAGAGACAGATAAGTCCATCATAACATTATATAGCAAAACGTTTCAATTTAACATTTCATTCAATTCAATCCATTCACTCAAGTCCCGTGCATACATTCAAATCATTCACTAGTTCTAATTAATCAAATTAGCCCGATGAACATTAGCAAAAAGGTTCAGATACTAGGCTATCTACACCACATTAGAGAGCATCATAATGCAATACAATGGCACCGTAGTGCAAACAAAGGCACCGAAGTGCAAAAAGACTCATTGAAGTGCAAACCCATACAAGTGCACAACTAATCTTATTGGCATAATAATCGTATCCTAACCATTTACTTAGTTCAAACGAGCATTTATTCAGAATTCAGAACCTTTACATTGTCATTGTATTACCATGAACCAAAAAATATATCATTATCATATCATATCATATCCATTCAACATTCCTCATGAATTAAAATTATTACATACGCAAGACGTTGCAATTTCTTCCAAACTCACCTTTCGTACTAACTTGTAAACATTCTAAAATACATTCAATCATTATAAACTCACAATTGAACGATAATCCACACATATAAGTTCATAACTATACCCTATAAACTTACCAGGTAATAATAATAACGATTGAATTGTCAGGGATTAATCAGTAATTTTTCATTTTCCTCGATTATCTACTGGTTGGTTCAAATATTCATCTATATAGTAATTCATTTCAAATTACGTTAAAGCATCTTATTCAATGTATATAACAACTCAATTCATTTTACACGATTTCCTTAAAGTTTCACATTTTATTCAATTTAGCCCTAAAATCGAAACGAGCATATCTTGTACATTTAAGCATTGTTTTATAGTACGGTTTCAAATACATCTTTTATAGACCTCTACAATCAATAATTATAGAATTTCAGGATAATTTGTGAGATATTTCATTTTAGTCCTTAAACTTAAAAATAAAAAATCCAGTTTACAAATTAGTCTTACTTAACATATAAGTTTAACATGCAACCTTTAACACCAAAAAATTCAAAAATAATTAATGGTGACCTTTGAAAGCTTTAAAATTTTTTCAAATTACTCCCTAGGCTAGTTAAATAAAGCTCTCAGGATTTCAAAAACATAAAAATAACAAGAAACAAATAAAAATCAACTCACCAATTTCAAGAACAAGCTTGGTCAAAAGCTAGGTCTTCTTCTTCCTTTGAAATCAATTTTGTAGTGAGAAATATGGATGAATGATTTCTTCTTTTCTTTTCTTTAAGTTATAAAATGTGTTCAATTATTATTATAAATAAATAATATTATCATTTAAGCATATTTATCAAATATAAGGGCCACCAACTATCCACCATAATGCACTAGGGTCTAATTGCCTCTAATTCCTTGGTTCATTACGAATTAAGCTTTTTAATAAATTAAAATCTATAGTAACTAACTTTTACGATTTTTATGATTTAGTCTTTTCACCTTAATTATTATCCATTCAATAAAATTATCGAACCAAAACTCAATATATCTGTAACACCCATAACCTATTTTCGTCGCTAGAATAGGGTTACGAAGTAATATCATACATATCAGAACTTTTCATATCAACTGGCATTCAATTATCAAATTAATTTAATAATTTGATATATAATTCATAAAAGAGCAAATCATATCTTTATAGGCCTTAAATCGAGCCTACTAGGCTTTAAAAATAGTTTAGGGACAATGTGACACCCCAAATCTGACTGGGACAGACCGGCTAGAATTTTAAGCGTTACATTAGCCACCTAAGTGACTCTCCAGCTAACGACCGCCCATGACACACCCCAACCTTATAACACCTTAATCTTATCTAAATATTAGTTTTCTATTAATGCTGAAGCAAATTATGAGTCAATTTTAAACTGTTCCTAGTTAATTTAACCTAAAGGCAATTTTGTCATTTTACAACCTATGGTAAACCTAATCCGATTTTAGATCTAAATGTTTGTCGAACTTCTTTTAGTCAAAATTTTGCAATATTAAAAATTTCAACTTAAACTTTGTTCGTTTGCTATGTCTAATTCAAGTTTTACTATTATGGACTAAATTATAACAAATAAAATCTATTAGAATCTATTCCAAATTACAAATTAAATGTGTTTTTAATGAATTTTACTGATTATGAGACTAATCCTAAAATTTTACCAGGTTTTCTTATCATCTACGGCTCTAATTAGACTAATCAATTTTCAAGACTAAATAGTAACTTTAACAAATTAGAATACCAATTTAAAACGACAAAAATTTAAACCCCCCAAAACTACACAGCCATGTCCCCTAGCCCGTGTGTTATTAAATGCCCATCTTTGTGTCATGAAAAACTTTTTGGCTAATCGCACATGCCTATGTGGAAATCCCACACGCTCGTGTGAAAACCATTACACCTATTTTTGTGAAAAACTCATTTTAAAACCTGATTTTTCATATTTTAACGACCAATTAAATTAGATTTAACTACGATTAATTAATATATATATATACACACAACTTTAGTTGAATTTATTGACGTTAAGTAAGCCTTAATTCAATAGAATTAAGCAATTAATTTCATGCACATCAAACATCGAATAAATCAAACAAGTGGTGTACCTTAGTCGCTAGTAAACCACTCAGTGGAAGCTTCATTTAAACAATCATTAGTAAAAATTTCATGCTTCAAAGACCGTGTTATCAATCACTGTGTTATCAAGCAACATTACACCGTAAATCAATCAATAATTAAACTCAAACATGCCTCAAAATCATTATAAAATCATCCAAAATAAATGTCCAATGTCCAAAGTCCATTTACAACAAAAATCAACTAAATCCCAAGAGTTCCACAATGCCCGACTATAGTCTCTAAAATGCGTAATAAAGTCTCTACCAAGCCTAAATCTCTTGGAACTCTCTTTCTCGGCTCCTAAGCTCCTCAACCCCGATAAATATCTACACGAATTTGAGGGTGTGAGCTTTAAAAAGCTCAATGAATATTAATAAAAACAACAAGTAAATTAACATCCAATTCATGCTTAATTCACAACCAATCATTCGCCAATTGTCAGCCAAAAATAATTAAACATGTCAATTTAATTTCCATAAGCATTTTCAATACCAAAAATCAATCATTCATGGCTTTCAATCATCAATTGATATAGCAACAATCATACATAAATATATTCGCATTCATTTCTCGTGGCTCGGGTGATCATACATTGGATAAACGGATCTCCTGTAACACCCCAAACCCGGCCTAGGAGTTATGGCCAAATCTGGCGGTGTCTCATTGAGGTGTTTAGCATAAAACTTGTCGTTGTTGAAATCTTTAAAATCAATTAAACATTTTGTTATTAAAAGGTGATTCCAAAACGGGTTGTTCATTTCCAAGCGTGCATCATTAAAAACTAATCACTTTTGAAATGTTATAAATTTTCCAAAATCTCATTTATTGCGAAAACGTGGTGTCTTTGAAAACGGCTACCTTTTGAAAACCTGTCTTATTCTACGACTATCAGTTTATATCAAACTAAATAAATAAAAACCCCAATTTAAAGTTTATAACTTTAGAGAGGCCTTTTTACATAAAAATACCCAAATTTAGTTCCTTATAAATCAAAAGCTAAAAACGAAAGCTGATGTGGTTGTGTGGCCACCTCCAAGTCTCTCGCAGCACCGAATCAACTATGGCTAAGGATTACCTACACAGTTAAGAGGAGAGGGTGAGTTTCCAAAAACTCAGTGTGTAATCCCTTATCAAACAGTGGGCATACAGAACAGAATCAGTCTAGGCCAGAGCCCTTTAACAGTAACAGTACTGTGTGGGCCTTAGCCCAATACAGAAACAGTGTGGGCCAAAGCCCGATACAATATCAATATGGTGCAAGTATGCAAACCCATCCCAATCCAGCCAACACACCACCCGTACTAACCCAACACACCATGTGGGGACAGAGTCGACCCACCCAACCCTCACACCAATATCGCAGCATAGCTGCCAGTAGTAATAATGCAACAGAGCTGGCAGTAGTCAGAATGGATAAGAGCCGTAAACAGGATAGCTATAAGCTATAAACAGAATGGGTACAAGCCATAAGTACAATAATGTGATTGGAACAAAGCCATCAGTTGCAGTGATATGATCGGTACACAGCCATCAGTAACGGTGTAATGATTGGCACAAAGCAATCAGTAGCAGTGATATGATCGGCACACAACCATCAGTAACAATGAAATATGATTCGCACAAAGCCATTAGTAATGATATTATGATTGGTACAAAGCCATCAGTAATGATACTATGATCGGCACAAAGCCATCAGTAGCATCGCAGCAAAGCTACCAACAACAGTATGACAACAAACCTGCCAATAATAGTATATGTGGCCAAGCCACCAGTAACAGTGATTGTGGAAGAGCCACCAGTACAGTACTTCCTCAATAACAGTATCCCAACCCCACGCAGTATGTCGTGTATGAAGAATGCCATGCTCAGAATTAGTCATTTAAATCACAGACAAATCAATCATACCAAACATAGACAGATCAGTTATTCAACCACAGAAAAAATAATCATTTAACCTCGAGGGGCAAAAATAGTCATTTACCCACCAGTACATTACGGTCATTTTACCCTACAGGGGTATTACGATCATTTTATCCTACAGGGGTATTATGGTCATTTTACCTTATAGGGGATTACGATTATTTTACCCTACAGAAGCATTACGATTATTTTAACCTACAAGGTTATTACGATCATTTTACCCTATAGAGGTATTACGATCATTTTACCCTATGGAGGTATTTCGGTATTCTACCCTACGGGGGTATTTCGGTCATTTTACCCTATGGGGGCATTTCAATCATTTTACCCATCGAGGGTATTTCGGTCATTATCGGTCCAGATATCGACCTCTCGAAAGGCCCGCAGTCACCTCGAGCGACTCAGGTAACCTAATTGGTCACAATAATGTAAATAGGCCCATGGCCCATTACTTGGCCCAAGTGGGCCCACACGCTCATATGGCATGTTCAGCCCAGATTTCACCACGGCTATGAGATCTACATATCCCAGCCTAGTATTTGCTAAAAATAGTGGGTTTCATCCGTGTAGGGCCGACAAGCCTATTGAGCCCACACGACCCAATGTGGCCTATTACGGCCTAAGCCCATGAAAATGCTCATGGAGGCCTCCACAGTTTATTGCCCATGATTCGTAGGTTTGGCTTTCCACACGAGCGATCGCATGCTCGTGTGGTGTCAAACGTCGTATTTCAGATTTTTGGCTTTTACCGTTCTACATTTACAGTGGGGAGTTTACACACCTGATGCGATTTGCAGATTCCATTCGATCCGAGCACCTCTTATTTCGTAAATCAATGATCATCGCACCCTTGGTTCCTAGGCAATGTGCCAATCAAACCTCGACCACCACCAGTTAGGAATGGAAGCAATGCAGGTTGGAGAAAGTGACGAATTGAAAGCCTCGCCGATCTGCCCCATTCAGAACAAGGAACAAATGAGATGATATATAGCTCTCCACAACTGCAACCTCCCCAAATCCCAATATTCTCTCCTCCCATCTCTCTCCTTGATATCCTCCAAGACCCATTCAAACTCTCACCTAACAGAGTTAGAAACCACCTCGAACTCCTGCTACCTCATGCTAGCAAAATAAATATCCTTTTTGCTTGCAATGGGATTTGAACCCAAGCCCCCCTCAATAGCTCAACACAACACTTGCCTCATTCTCACAAACTCTTTTGTGTTACATTTTGTCTTCAATTAACTAAAAGGTCTAAAAGCCAAAGTCCATGTTCCTCTAAAAGAAAAACCAAAATAAATTGCAAGCGGCAAGACTTGAACCCAGGCTCCCTTGCAAACTTAATGACACCACAACCACTAGACCACATGCTTCCTTATGACATTTTTTTAACACAATAATTTAAAAGGCCTACATCAAAGCATCCAGGGTTTTATCCACTAAAAACCAAAATTTTTGCTAAAGGCCAGGTTTGAACCCAGGACTTTTCCAACTCCTCTCAGAACCCTTAACCACTAAAGCAAATATACTTTTGTACACAGTTTCCAAACCGTTCCCTTGCTCATGGCCCAATACTTCTAGGCCCAAATTTCGGGGTATTACATCTCCGAACTCCCACAAATATCAAATACAGTCCAACGAGTTGAGTAGGTTGAAGCACACGCTCCCTTATAGTGCCACAAATAACCCATTGAGTGGAGACTCATGCTCAACACTCCTTTTCTACTCCAACAAATCAATCCACCTAGAGCCATATGCTCATAATGTCACAAATAAAGGTGAGTACCCACATATCCTATGACATGCCAACTATATCCAAAGGATCAACCATGCATGTTGCCAATATATTGAATCAAACATAGCATATAAATCAATCATTAGTGTGCTCAATTTAATTTGACAATATGCTTATATGTAACATGTAACACAACATTTAATATCCAATTAAATCACGCAATTCATTTGCTAATTTTCCATAACCAATTACCAATTGAAACATCAACATATCATGATAAAAAATTCCAGTACACATGCTTAAAATCATCCTTAAAATTAATTTAATTAAATAGCACAACACCACCCAAAAATTCACTTACCAATTTTTTTTCAATACAAATTCATTTTTTTTTCACATTTAATAGTAGTCTTGCAAAATCAACCATTCATCCTGGAAACACGAAAATATATACACTTTTTCATGCCCTTTTTAACTCAAATTCAAGCAATTTCGTAGTAATTCTTGTCAAAAATATATAATAACTATAAAAAATTAAATTGTACTTAAATTATTAACATGTTGAATTTTAATTAATTTTATAATAAGTATTGGTTAATTTTGATTTATTTTCGACAGATTCACACAAAAGGCAAAAAATGGTTCGGTAGGCACTAGAAGAGCAAAATCGAGAAGTGATTTTTGAAGCATCGAGGTGAATTAAATTTTCAGCCTAAGACGGTCAAATTTATGAATATTAATTCATAATATAATTAATTTTAATCTTACTCCAATTTATTTTGGGATAAATAATCATTATTAATTAAATTATGAAAGGAGGCCCAATTGTGCTAAACTGAGAGGACCAATCCAACCGAGCAATGGGCTTCCCAAAATCGTCCCACATGCTGACCCAATCAGCTTATTTAGCTGATTACTTGGCTTGCAAAATAGCCCTTGAAGCTTCCTTGAAATTGCATTCAAACCCCTCCACTTATCAATCTTTTGTAGATTTTCTCCTTGCTAAATTTAGCAAGTTTGAAAGCTTTAAACTTGCCACATGCGTGGCCGGCCATGGGGGAGTCAATGGCTTCAGATACTTGCTATTTTTAACAGCCTACTCAACCTATAAATACCCCCTTTTTTGCTCATTTCAAACACACCTTTCATTCTTCGCTTCTCTCTCACTTTCTTTCTTCAAAACCCTTCCTTTGTTCTCCATTTTTCCCATCCATTCCCTTGCTGAATTCCCCTCTTGGAAAAGAGCCCTTCAACCATCATTGGTTGTAGCATTCAACAGCTCATATAAGCCTCGGTTCAATAAGAACAAGCAGATAAGGAGGAGCGGAGCAAACTAGTCAAGCTTCGAAGAAACAACGAATTTGATTCTAGTTCCCTATCCTTTAATTTTTATTGTTGTGAAGAACATCCCTGTGAATACTTATTATGTGGATATGATTAATTTAATTAATATGTCTTAAATTTAATTTGTGTTAGGTTGATTGCATTTCGTCCGCTTAAGTTATGAAAATTATGTTTGTGTTGTTATAGGTACTGGTAAGTTGTTTGATTAAGAAAAATCGTGATTAAGTTATTCTTTCATTATAATTGTAAGGTAACTAATGAATTAATTAATTATTTTTGTTTTAATTATAATTAATTGACACAATACTTAATCAATGCATGTTTAATCTTCTAAGGTAGCTGAAGGTTAAATTACTGACGGCATTAAACAGTACATTAGCCTTGCATAACTTGCAAGATTATTGTGATAAACTTTCTTAAGGTAGGAATACATTGTTGCCTCACTAAATATTTTATGTGCTTATGAATATTGATTAACTGTTTGAATTGGCACTGGAAAATGTTCAAGAGATTAGTTAATTTAATAGGTACGTATGAGCAGTAGTTAGCAAATTACCAAGTTCCTGTGAATTTATTTGTGACAACATGAACATGAGTTTAGTAATTCTAATTTAAGAAATGTAATTAATCTAACACAATTATGTCATCTTAATTAAAATCATATTTTAAAATTGTGCATTGGAACTTTTATTTTACTTGCCAAGAAGGATGCTAAACTGAGATTAATCTAATTGGTACTTCTACGCCAAGAGTTCGATCTAGAAATTCAAGATCGAAAGGGAGTAGAAAACAAAGTAGTAGACCACTTGTTCATATTGGAGCTGCAAGAAGGGAATTCTCCACTTCTACCCATTTAGGAGACATTTCCAAACGAGCACATACTTCAGGTAAACATGTCGATAATACCCCTTGGTTTGCTAATTTTGCTAACTATTTAGCTTGCGGTTTCATGCCGATTGATAAGATGTATCATCAAAAGAAAATTTTTCTTCATGATGTGAAGTACTATTTCTGGGAAGAGTCATATTTGTTTAAAAAGTGTGTAAATCAAATGATCAAGAGATGCGTGACAGAAGATGAAATACATAAGATTTTATATCATTGTCACACAACTCTGAGTTGGGGACACTTTGGAGGTACACGTACTATAGCTAAAGTATTGCAAGCTAGATTCTTTTGGCCAACGCTATTCAAAGATGCGTATGCTTACATAAAGACTTGTGATCGATGCCAGGGGGTTGAAAACATTACCAACAGAAAAGAGATGCCCCAAACAAACATCATTGAGGTAAAAATATTTGATGTTTGGGATATTGACTTTCTTTGCCCTTTCCCTCCATCTTTTGGTCTTAAGTACATACTGGTAGCAGTAGACTACGTGTCTAAGTGGGTTGAGGGTGAGGCATATCGGACGAACGATGCTAATGATGTGATGAAGTTTTTTCAAAAGCATGTGTTCACAAGTTTTGGAACCTCGAGAGCTATGATCAATGATGAAGGGTCCCATTTTATGAACAAATGGTTGAAATGGTTTGTAACACCCCAAACCTAGCCTAGAAGTTAGGCTCGAATCTGGCGTGCCACATTGAAGTGTCTTTCTAAAACCATGTTTTCATTGAAAACATTCTTAATTAAAAACTTGAGTAAAATCCCAGTTACATTAGTTTATTCCCAAAATTTCTTTTCAGTTGCTGAAGTTAAGGTTAAAAGTAACTGGTTTACGGAAACATAATGTTTCGAGATTAAGTTGTGAAGGCATATTTCTTTGAAAATAGTTATTAACTTGGAAAACCACGATCTATTGTTAAGACAAATAGAAAACGTAATAAACCGACAATCCCAATTCAAAATCCAGAAATTAACGGAGGCCTTATTACATCCCAAATAAAAATATAAGTACTTATAAGTAGGTAACTTAAAAGAAAATCTGAATCAATAGTAGTTGTGTGGCCATCTCAAGTCCCCACAAAGACCGATCCTCCCAATCTTGGGATTACACGCAGTTAATAAGCGGGTGAGTTTATGAAATCTCAGTGTGTAATCCCCTTACTAAAAAACAATCAGTATACAGAAACAAAAAAAGAAATAGAAACAGTCAGGGCTAATGCCCTTTTATCAGTAACGGTACTCTCCAATTCAGAGCATACATGGGCCAAAACCCACTACAATATCATTTGTGTGACAGCCCATAACAGAAAAAATTGGGCCTAGCCCATTCTCAACATCATTAATCGCTGGGCCTAGCACAGATCAATAACAAAATAGAACAATGTGGACTTTAGCCCAATACAGAACAAGGTGGGCCTTAGCCCAATACAATATCAGTACAGTGCAGTCTTAGCCTTATATAAAACCAGTGGGGGCTAAGCCCAAAACAGTATCAATGTGATGCAAGTATGCAACCCACCCCAATCCAGTCCAACACACCACCCGTACCAACCCTACACACCATGTGGGGACAAAGTCGACCCACCCAGCCCTACACACCAATATTGCAACAAAGCTGCCAGTAATAATAACACAGCAAAGCTACCAGAACAGTATATGTGGCAAAGCCACCAGTAACAACATTTCCTCCATAACAGAATCCCAACCCCATGCAATATGTCGTGAATGTCATGCTCAACCATCACACGTGTATGCAATATGGCCATGCAAAGTAACAGTCATTTACACACATATTAAAAACATACCAGTCATTCGACCACAGTCAAGTCAGTCAAATTCGAAGACTAAGCCAGTCGTCTACCTACAATGGCAAAACAATCATTTTAACTTATAAGGGTATTTCGATAATTTTTCAAACTAAGGGTATTTTGTTAATTTTGCAAATTAAGGGTACTTTGGTAAATTTACAAACCAAGGGTACTTCAGTAATTTTACAAGTCGAGGGTATTTCAGTAATTTTGTAAACCAAAGTATTCTAAATAGAGATAACGATGCGAATGGGCCTAGCCCAAATGGGCCTACATGTTCGTGTGGCCCATTTAGCCCAAATCTAGTCACAGATATGAGATTCCCATAGTGCAGTCCAATATTTACTACACAATCATACAACTTATACGATTGGGCCCGCAGGCCCATTAGCCCAACATGGCCCCTTTCGGCCCATCGTGGCCCAAACAGCCTAAACCCACATGAACACTCATGATGGCCTCAACTATCGCGTCGAAGCTCCCACACGTGCGCTTGTGTGGCTACCATCACCGTGTGACCTGCATTTCAACATTTGCCGCTCTACAGCGAGAGTAGTACAAAAACACACCTGATTGGAATCTTGAGTTAATCCGCGCTCCGAACACTCCTATGCCCAAACGCCAACCAAGGTATGCTTACCTTCTTCATAGATCGCTCTATTTAAAGCCAGCTTCTCGCTTACTCCTCATGCTAGCTTCCCGATGTGGGATCCCTCCGTCAATCCTCCAAAACCGTCCCAAATTACCAAAATAGTCACATTTCACATGCAACGGGCTTCAAACTCGGGCTCCCTTGTAACTTACTCCATGCGACTATCCACCTTACCAAATAGCTCCTTGTGTAACAAAACAAGCACAACTAAATATAAGCCTCTAGGTCAAAGTCTAAGTTCATTTAAAAGAAAATCAAAATGAATTGCAAGTGTCAAGACTTGAACCCATGCTCCCTTGCAACCTTAGTGACGTTTTTCCACTAGACCACTCACTTCATTATTTCATATTTTAACCAAACAAATTTATAAGGCCTTGCAGCTAACGCCAACTCCCTTTAAGGAAAAACTAAAATTTTTGCTAAAGCTCTGGTTTGAACCCAGGACTTTTCCAACCCTCCCAACACTTCCCAAATCAATTGGCCAATAGACTAAACATGCAATTAGTGAAATTTCCTCGCACAACTAAAATCCAATTACTTCAATACTCGAAGCCCATTTCTCTTAGGCCCAAAATTCGGGGCATTACATGGTTACTCGACAAACATGGAGTGAAGTTTAAGGTGGCCACAAATTACCATCCGTAGACGAATGAGCAAGCTAAACTGGAAAACAAAGAGATCAAAGGCATACTCGAGAAGGTAGTTTGCCCAAACCAACAAAATTGGTCAAGAAGATTGGATAATACTTTATGGGCCTACATGACAACATACAAGACACCTTTAGGGATGTCAGCTTATAGGTTGGTCTTTGGGAATGCCTGTTATCTGCCCTTGGAGTTAGAACACAAAGCTTACTAGACTCCCCAACAACTCAACTGGGATCTTAAGCTTGCTAAAGAGAAACGGATGCTTCAACTCAACGAGTTAGAAGAATTTCGAATGTTCTCATATGAGAATGCCAAAGTATTCAAGGAATGACTTAAAAGATAGTATGACAAGCACATTCGAGTTCGAGAATTTGAAGCAGGTCAGCAAGTCTTGTTATTAAAGTCCAGATTAAGGTTCTTTCCAAGTAAGTTAAAATCACGTTGGTCCAGTCCATTTACGATTCACCAAGTTTTCCCATATGGAGTTGTTCAACTTCAAGGTAAGGGAGATAATTTTCGAGTCAAAGCTCAATGTTTATAACATTACTGGGGGGATAAAATTGAGCGGGATACAGTCTCGTTCATTTTATCAAATATTTAATTTTTCTCGTTTTCATTTTAAATAAATGATTTAAGGTATATTTTCCAGATTAGTATGTTTCAATAAATTCTATCTAGGAGATTGAAATTGATTTTAACATAATATTCGAGAAATTATTCCTAAATAGCAAAATAAATTTTAGTTTTTCAAATAAAAGGGTCAATTTTGATCCAAGTCTTAATTGCAACTCAATTTTCAAATTTTCTTTAAGTCTAGGTACTTAATTGAATTCTTTTCAAAATTTGGTTACTCTTTTTGTAAATATTAAAATTAGATGCTCTTTTGTAAATATTTTTAAAGGCATCTAAAATAAATATTTTTTAATTTAATAAATAAGATGATAATAACTAGTATATAATTATATTTATTATAATATATATTAATTATTATCAACTTTGCATAGAATTTGGATTTGTTTAAATTTGATCATATTTTAATGGTTTTATTTCAATAAATTAATAGCAAATAATATTTTAATATGCATCATATTAATTATTAATTGTTATTAACTTTGTGTGTGATTAGAATTTAGAAAATTTTAATTATTAATTTATTCTAAGAATTCTAATTGAATTCCTACCCTCTTCACTATAAATTCCAATCACCTTCTACACTTTTTCACATCACCTTAAGCAAACCACACCAACAATCACCTAGTGTCGCAGCTACCGAACCTCAAGCCACAACATTGCCCAACTCCGAACGGCACACTTGTGCCCAGCAACTCACCCTGCACGCTGCTATTGCCGCTCACGCGAAGCTTGCTCCCACGCACCTGCTCGCGCACCAACCTGCTACTCCCACGCACTTGCCCGCACGCACCTGCCTCCATCGCACCATGCTATCGCTAGTTGCTGCCCAACCAACACAACTGCTCATGCCAAGACCGCACACTGCTGCTGTGCATCGCTTCAAACCCGTGCACACCCTTGCTAGCCGCACACCCCTGCCTAACACACTACACCATCAAGATACCCTTTAACCACACCTAAATGACCTATTTAGCTTTATATTTTTTTTGAGTTCTTACTTTTTATACAAAGGTGGTAAGAAAATTGTTTCTCCTAAATTTCAATTTTATTTAATTTATTGAATTGTTAATTATGCAAATTTAATTTTTGAGAAAAAATTGTTTCCATCTTATGTTCAGGTTAACCATGCCTCGCAAAAGAACTCGTGCCTCTGTCCAAATTGACGAATCACAAAACAAATTCCACTGTGAAGAAGCAAAAGCGAGATACGAAAGTGTTTTCAAGAATCAACAAATGCACCCTGTAAAAGGCTTTAGACTGAAAGAAAGCAACTATATCGATTTCATGGCGCGCATTCGACAAATTGCTAAAGCTCTCAATTGGGAGTTGTTTTGTGAGAAAAGACCTAGTGCAGATGAGGAATTAGTTTGTGAATTTTATGCACATTTGACTTCAAGTGAATTAACAGAAGCTTCTGTCTGAGGAATCAAGGTACCAATAAGCTCAAATGCTATTAATGAATTCTTTGAATTACCTGATTTCAAAGACGATGAATATTCTTCCTTGATCAGAAATATTGAGACTGAAATCTACAAGAAATTCTTAAGGAACTTATAGTTCCAGGTTCTAAGTGGACTGTGTCAAAGCAAGGAATTCACACTTGTCACAGAGAATATTTGACACCACTAGCGAAGGTATGGTTCTATTTCACTCGGTTTAGCCTTATGCCTATTTCACATGGGACTACAATTTCATTAGAGCGAATGGTCATGTTATACTCGATTTTAAATGCAAAGACCTTCATGTAGGAAAAATAATTCTGAGAGAAATTTGTAACTGTGCCGCTAGACATTCTGGCCCAGCTTACTTCCCCTTTACAATAACAATTTTGTGTTTGAAAGATAAAATTCTTGCAAATGTAAAGAAGACAGGTTATAACCAGGGCACAATCATAGATTGGGACCTCTACCGAATAACTGGAGACTCTGTTCTCCAACAATGAGTTGAAGAGAGCGAGGATCCCAAAAAAGAAGAAGACGAAGATCCCACAGAGATTGAACCAATGCAGTCAGTTGAAATCCCTAATAAGGCAGAACTGATGGAACTAGCAATTGAACCTGACATGACAACCTCAATGTTCAAAACTCAATCACCTCACCTAGATTTTCGAGAATAGCTGTCAAAATTGATGGACATAATGCAACATATGTAGGGTAGCAACAAGTTTCCAGATTTTATATTTGAACCATGGAGTCAACTATCGAAGAGAGAACGAAGTGATTCATGCAAAAAAAAATATGATGGAGTAAAAGATGAGTCAGATTTTAAGGGATCTACAAATAAATAAGAAATGGGGGATCTTTACCTTATGTTATTTTATTTCCTTGGTTATTTTAGGATTAGGATCTATTATGATTTTTAAATTTTCGCATAATAAAATAGGATATGGAAATCATGAATAAAAAAGAACAAGTTTTTATAATAAGAAGTGTGACAATAGATATATACATGTCTAGGATTGGATCTAGAAAGAGCTTGATACTTAAGCAGTCAAATTCACTCACCTCCACTTTTTTAGAATCCTACCTGGTGTATAATATCTATTCACTTCCAACAATGAGGACATTGTTCATCTTAATTAGGGGGGACCGAAAAATTAAAAATTGAAATTATTTCATCTCAGAATTAAATTTTCTTTTAATTATGATTAGGTTATATTTTGTTCAAAAATATGAATTTTTTTTAAATATGCTAAACTCTAGTATGAATAAAGTTCTGCTATTTCAAATAATTGTTATGTTAGCTGAATTATGACATAAATGTACTATTAAAAAAGTATGTAAATCATATCATAAACTTTTAGTTCCTTAAGAAAGCTAAGCATGCAAGAAAGTTTAAGTCTTTAGAATTGACTTAGTAATTTCTTGAGGTGAAATCCTAAAAAGCATGGAATGTTGAAAATGATTTAGGAAGACTTTTCTTTGGACCATTTGAGCCTTTCAAGCCTACCTTAATGAATTTTTATCCTTTGAGACCCAACTTTGAGACTATATGACCTAATTTTATTTGAACCTTTGCAATATTTAGCCATCACTTTTCTCTTAATTATCTTTAAATTGTCCCAAACACTAGACTTAGTAGTATTCAAAATATTCTTTGAAAATAAGTTTGGGGGAGTTGAAAAGAAGTATCAAATGCTCAAAAAATTGTCGTACATACAACAAAATGCTTGTGAAAAAAAAGAGAAGAGCATATGTACTTGAAGAAATAGATGTACAAAAGAGCAATTGAAAGCAAAATAAGTTGGTGTATTAAAAGTAAATATTTCGAAGGTCCTATTGAAGTTGAGTCTAGGGTTTTTAGCCTAAATTTCTCTATCTTTTACCTACCCCTAGCCTAGCCACGTTACAACCTATTTAAAAGACTATTGATTCAAGTTCCTATGCTACCTACATTAGTGGAGAGAAATTGCTATGTTCAACATATGAAGGCATAAATTAAACTTGATGATTGCAGCTTAATCTTAAATAAGGGAATAAAATCAAATTGGTAGGGATTTAAAATGTCTTTATTGAGTAAGCATTTAGTCTATTTTTGTTATCATAATAATAATTGAGATTAATTTGAATGATATGTATACTTAAGTCGCATAAATATCAAAATTCTTATTCTTGAGCATAAGTATACTAAATTCATAATTTTGGGAAGAATGTTTTTCGAAGGAATTTTTCAAAGGTATTTCTAAGGGATTCTATTTAATTTGTGCATTACTCAAGACTAGTAAAGAATTAAGTTTGGGGTGTGGAAATAATAAAATATATACACTTTTTCATGCCCTTTTAACTCAAATTCATGCATTTTCGTAGTAATTCTTGTCGAAAAATATATAATAATTATAAAAATTTAATTTGTAATTAAATTATTAGCATGTTAAATTTTAATTATTTTTATAATAAATTTTGATTTATTGTTAAATTTTAATTATTTTTATAATAAATTTTGATTTATTTTCGACAGATTCACAAGAAATGCGAAAATTGGCTTGACAGACACTCCTAGAAGTACAAAATCGAGAAGCGACTTTTGAAGCATCGAGGCGAATTAATTTTTAACCTAAGATTGTACAATTTATGAATATTAATTCATAATATAATTAATTTTAATCTTAATCAAATTTATTTTGTGTTAAATAATTATTATTAATTAAATTATTAAAGGAGACCCAGTTGTGCTAAACCTAGAGGACCAATCCAATCGAGCAATGGGCTGCCCAAGACTATCCCACGTGCTAACTCAATCAGATTATTTAGCTAATTATTTGGCTTGAAAAATAGCCCTTGAAGCTTTCTTGAAATTTCATTCAAACCGCTCCACTTATCAAGCTATTGTAGATTTGCCCCTAGCTAAATTTAGCAAGTTTGAAAACTTCAAACTTGCCACATGTGTGCCCGGTCGTGGGGGGAGTCAATGGCTGCTAATTTTTTCTATTTTTAGCAGCATACTCAACCTATAAATACCCCCCTTTTCTTCTCATTTCCAACACACCTTTCATCCTTTCATTCCTCACTTCTTTCTCTTCTCTCATCAAAAACCTTCCTTTGTTCTCCATTTTTCCCTTCCATTCACTTGCCGATTTCCCCTCTTGGAAAAGATCCCTTCAACCATCATTGGTAGCAGCATTTAAGTGCTCATAGAAGCCTTGGTTCAACAAGAATAAGCAAAGAAGGAGGAGCAGAGCAAACTAGTCAAGCTTCAGAGAAACACCAGATTTGATTCTAGTTCCCTATCCTTTAATTTTTATTATTGTTGTTATGAACATGACTATGAATACTTGTTATGTTGATATGTTTAATTTAATTAATATGACTTAAATTTAATTCGTGTTAGGTTGATTGCATTTCATCCACTTAAGTTATTAAAATTATGTTTGTGTTGTTATAGATCTTGGTAAGTTGTTTGATTAAGAAAAATCATGATTAAGTTATTCTTATATTATAATTGTAAAGTAACTAATGAATTAATAATTTAATCGTGTTGAAACTTTAATTAACTGACACAATATTTAATTAGTACATGTTTAATCTTCTAAGGTAGCTGAGGGTTAAATTAGCAATGATATTAAACGGTACATTAGCCTTGCATAACTTGCAAGATTATTGTGATTAAATTATTTCAAGGTAGGAATACATTGTTACCTCACTTGATCTTTTATGTGCTTATGAAGATTGATTAATTATTTGAATTGGCATTGGAAAATGTTGAAAAGATTAGTTAGTTTAATAGGTACACGTATGAGCGATAGTTAGCAAATTACCAAGTTGCCATGAATTTATTCGTAACAATATGAACATGACTTGATAATTCTAAGTTAATAAATGTAATTAATCTAACAAAATTATGTCATCTTAACTAAAATCATATTTTGAAATCGTTTATTGAAACTTTTATTTTTATTTTATTTTATTTTATTTTACTTAGTTAAACTTTAGTTTTAATCACTTCCTAAAAATAAAAATATTTTCTTCACCAAAGTGTTTTTAATTGCATTCATAGATAATTATTTTCACAATCTTTGTGTGTATGATAACTCAACATTTACTTTTCACTTTATTACTTATAGCGATTGTGTACACTTGCACATTTCCGTCGTTCCACATCCATAATTAATTAATTTTAATCATTAATTAAGGTACTGATTAAACATAATTGAGGGTAAATTTACTTAATCGCCCTTAGAAACACTTACCACACAATTTTATTTTATCACAACAAGTGATCAACTAGGCAATTTCGAGCTTCAATTCCAGTTATCTCAGTCCTCTTCATGATTCGGAGCTTTAACAAAGGTAAAGTAGACATTATCACCTTTCCAAAGCTATATTAAACACAATTTTTAATTAACTATGCTAATCAAAATTCACTCTCAAAGATACCTTACCGGATTTGTAACATCAAGTCAAAAACTCAATACCTCACAAAATCAACCTCTCCATCCCTCCTAATCACTTCCAAACATCACTACTAAACCCATTACACATCAACTAAGCACCAATTTCACAAAAATCTGGAAAATTAATTCATGAAAATGATGAAATTCAAATTTCTTCAAATTACCTCACAAATCTTGTTTAATCTTGACAAATAAAACGAAAAACCGTTTAATAGATCCATTTTGAGTTGGAACATCCATTGGTTTGTGGATTTCCTCTCAAATTTAAGATGCACCATTAAAGCATCTTAAGCTTTTGCAGAAGATGATATTGATAAAAAATCTTTTAATCGACTCTCAAATCATGTAAAAATGTTTCTAATCTTCATAAAAACAAGTTTTGGATTAAAGGTTACCTTTGATTCTCTCTAAATTCGTTGATTGAATATCTTGATTTAAGAAGCTTGAGAAATTTCAGAATATTTTTAGCTACTTTTGAGAAGAATTTTAGGTGAATTAAGAGAGTATTTTGAAAAGTAAATTCGTTGGATCTATTCTGTAATGAAAGATCTTTAAAACCATGTAAAGAAACTGAAATTTATAGCTCTCTAATATGATGTAATTGGTATGAAAAGTAGGCTAGATGCATTGTTTTTAAAGTTGAAAAAACCCACCAGTATTTAAAAATTGGGGAATTTGCCTAATGGCCACTCTTATATTTCCGTTGTTTTACCATTTAATCATTTCCCTCCAAAACTCTAAAATTTAAGGTTTATTTGCCAAATAAATACTCTAAATTTTCCCATGTTTCATAAATAAACCCAATTTAATTAACAATTAAATTTAGCTCAATTTAACGCCTAAAAAATTATTTTAAAATTCTTTTTCGACCCAAATTAATTATTTCCACTAATAATTATTTAATTACTTTAAAACTAATTTTCCAAAATATTTTTATTTTTTCAGATTATTGTTTAATCAATTTTAGATTAAATTAACCTCCTAAATTATATTAAAATTACTAGAAACCCCGAAATTCCTATTTTCACACTTGAAACCTGAAAAATATACTCGAAACTTCTAAAACCAATTTTGGGATATTACAATTCTTCCCCTCTAAAAAGAAATTTTGTCCTCAAAAATTAACTGAATAAAGTAGATACTGATACTAACATTTAGTCACATCTTCTAACTCTCAGGTGGCTTATTCAGTCTTATGGTTGTGGGGTAAAACTTTCACCAACAAAACCATCTAATTGTGTAGCACATTGACCTCACGATCTAGGATCACAACTCATTCCTCATCGTACGAAGGATCAGTTCGAACCTTGATCTCCTCAACCGGAATAACGTGAGAAGAATCAAATCTATACTTCCGTAACATGAAGGTGGCAAAAACAAATGATAAGCAACCGGTCCAATCCGCTTGGCAACCTCATAAGGGCTTATGAACCTCAGACTGAGCTTACTTTTCTACCTGAACTTCAGAACTTTCTTCCACGGTGAAACCCACAAAAATACCTTATCACCAACCTGATACTTGATACCTCGACGTCTCAAGTCAGCGTAGGACTTCTGTCAATCAGAAGTAGCCTTTAATCATTCATAAATAAGTGTCACCTTATCCTCAACCTCCCAAACCAACTCAGGACCCAAATTCCTCTTCTCCTCCATATGAGACCAACAAAGAGGAGTCCTACATCTTCATCCATACAAAGTGTCGAACAGTGCCATCTGAATACTCTTCTAATAGCTATTATTATACTCAAAGTCAGCTAATGACAAGTGACAATCCCAGTTACCTCCAAAGTCAATAACACAACTACGGAGCATGTCCTCAAGAATCTGGATCACCTTCTCTAATTGACCATCAGAATACGGATGATAAGCTAAACTAAAATGAAGCTTCCAACCCAAAGCCTTTTGCAACGCCTTCTAGAATCTCGAAGTAAACCGTGGATTTCAATCTGATATGATAGAAATAGGAACTCCATAAAGATGAACAATCTCTTGGATGTAGAGCTCAGCTAACTGATGCAAACTAAAATATGTACAAACTAGCAGAAATTGTGCACACTTTGTAAATCTATCTGTAATCACCCATATCAAATCCTTACGTGTCAGAGTCAAAGGCAAACCAACAACGAAATCCATTGTAATACGCTCCCATTTCCACACTAGAATCTGAATAGGCTGAAGCAAACCTGACGGACATTGATTTTTGGCTTTCACTCTCTGACAAACCAAACATCTAGCAACAAAGTCGGTAACATCCTTCTTTAATCCAAGCCACCAATACAGAACCCGAAGATCCTGATACATCTTATTCCCACCTAGATGCATAGCAAAACGACTGCTATTTGCCTCAGTAAGAATCAAGCGGTTCAAACCCTCATCCTCCGGAATGCATAAGAGACCTCAGAAACATAGAAAACGATTAGAGTTGAGATTAAAATCCTCTTGAACACCTGAATCAACCCTACGAATCTGTCAAACCAAACTCTTATCACAAGGCTGATGCTCACAAATCTGTTGCAAAAGAACTGACCTCACCTAGAGTTTAGGCAACAGAGTCGCTTCCTCAAAACAGACAACCTCACAAACATAGCCCTCAAATGAACCAGAGAATTGTGACTTAAAGCATCTGCAACTACATTCGCGTTCCTCGGATGGTACTCGATCACATAATCATAATCTTTCAACAACTCGATCCAATGTCTCTGTCTAAAGTTCAACTACTTCAGGGCTAAGAGATACTTAAGACTCTTGTGATCAGTGTATATCACATACCTCTCATCAATCCACTTAGAGGCAGTGTTCTTCTGAAGCAACTTCGTGAAAGGAGCACCAATGCTCGAAAACCCCTCAACAAAGAGACGATAATAACCAGCTAACCTCAAGAAACTTCTAACCTCAGAAACAATCCTCGAAGACTTTTAATCCAAAGTTCCCTTAACCTTCTTCCGATCAACCTGAATATCCTCAGTTGAAACGACAGGACCTAGAAAGTCCACCTCACGAAGTCAAAACTCACACTTGCTCAGCTTCGCATACAACTTCTTCTCCCGCAAAACTTGCAGAATTACTCTCAAGTGCTCATCGTGCTCATCCTGTAATCGAGAATGAACCAATATATTATCTATGAAAACCAGTACGAATGGCATGAGAATAAACTCTAATGACCATACCGAGTCCTAAAAATAGTCTTCATCACATCTAAATCCTTAAGCTTGAATTGATAATACCCAAACCTCAAATCAATCTTCGAGAAAATCGAAGCTCCCTGAAACTAGTCAAACAGATCATCAATCCTCAGTAGTGGATACTTAATCTTGCTGGTCAACTTATTCAACTGACGATAATCGATGCACAACCTTAAAGTGCCATTCTTGTTTTTCACGAACAACACAGATGCTCCCCACAATTTTGCATATTTTAACGACCAATTAATTCTAATTGAACTACACTTAATTAACATATATATACACACAACATCAATTGAATTTATTGATGTCAATTAAGCCTCAATTAAATTGAATTAAGCAATTAATTTCATGCACATCAAACACCGAATAAATCAAACAAGTGGCGTACTTTAGTAGCTAGTAAACCATTCCATAAAAGCTTTATTTAAACAATCGTTAGTATAAATTTCATGCTTAGAATAACATATTATCAATCATTGTGTTATCAAGCAACATTACACCATAAATCAATCAATAATTAAACTCAAACAGGCCTTAAAATCATTATAAAACCATCCAAAATAAATTTCCAATGTCCAAATTCTATCTCCAACCAAAATCAACTAAATCCCAGGAGTTCCACAATACCTGGCTACAATCTCTAAAATGCGTAATAAAGTTTCTGCCATGCCTAAATCTCTTGGACTCTCTTTCTTGGCTCCTCAGCTCCTTAACCCCGACGAATATCTGTACGAATGTGAGGGTGTGAGCTTTAAAAAGCTCAGTGAATGTTAATAAAAACAACAAGTAACTTAACATCCAATTCATGTTTAATTCACAACGAATCATTCACCAATTATCAGCCAAAAATAATTAAACATGTCTATTTAATTTCCATAAGCATTTTCAATACCAAAAATCAATCATTCATGGCTTTCAATCATCAATTGATATAGCAAAAATCATACATAAATATATTGGCATTCAGTTCTCATGGCTTAATTGGATGATCATACACCAGATAAATGGATCTTCGAACTACCACAAATATCAAATACAGTCCAACTAGTTGAGTGGGGTGAAATACACGCTCCCTTATAGCGCCTCAAATAACCCATTGAGTGGAGACTTATGCTCAACACTCCCTTATCTACTCGAACAAATCAATCCACCTAAAGGCGTATGCTTACAATGTCACAAATAAAGGTGAGTACCCACATATCCTATGGCACGCCAACTATATCCAATGGATCCACCATAGATGTTGTCAATATATTCAATCAAACATAACATATAAATCAATCATTAGTGTACTCAATTTAATATGACAAGATCCTTATCTGTAACATGTTACATAACATTTAATATCCAATTAAATCAAGCAATTCAGTTGCCAATATTCCATAATCAATTACCAATGGAAACATCAACATATCGTGATATAAAATTACAGTACACATGCTTAAAATCATCCTAAAAATTAATTTAATTAAATAGGACAACAACACCCAAAAATTCACTTACCATTTTTTTTCAATACAAATTCAATTTTTTGCACATTTAATACATACCATGCAAAATCAATCATTCATCCATAATTAATTATTTTTAATCATTAATTAAGGTACTAATTAAACATAATAAGCTGAACTAAGATGAAGCTTCAAACCCAAAGCCTTATGCAACGCCTTCTAGAATCTTGAAGTAAACCGTGGATCTCGGTCTAATATTCTAACAACTCGATTTTAGTCCTAGTTGGGACAGTGGTTTCGGGGCCTGTAATTCGACGAGGAAAAATTTAATATTCTTATATTTTTATGATCTACAGATGTACGAAATGATTTTGTGAAAATTTTGCTTGAAAATTTTGACGTTTGGGCACTCAATTTAGTCAAAAGCTCTAAATTATAAAAAAAGTGCAAAACTTGAGTTCTAGAAGCTAGAGGAGTCTAATTGCTATGAAATTTTAAATCGGAAGTCCTTAAAAGGTAATTAGACCATTGGTTAATTTGTTGGACAAAAATGGATATGAAATTAGTGAAATAGAATAATTTTAACTTAAGGGTATTTTAGTAATTTGGTGATTAAATGAATTAAAATGCCAAATTAAAAGCCAATTTTTGCTCATTTTCAACCCATTGGCTAAATTTCACATAAGGAAGACATAGCTAAGGTTTTTCAAGCTTCCAAGCTCAATTCTAAGTCCGTTTTAGCCCTGTTTTTAATGTTCTTTACATTTTTGAGATCCTCGTAGCTCAGCTTAGCTATGTCTACCATTATTTTGAGCTAAGGTTTGTGTTTAAAAATTTACCTATGGATGAATTACATGTGTTTTGATGTTTTATGGTAGAATATGGAAGTTTAAAGTGTAACAAACAACTTTTACTAAGTGATTTTTAGTGAAATTGCATAAAATGACTTATTTATAAAAGTTGTAAAATATGTGTAAAAAAAAGAAAAAAATGTGATTTAGTAAAATTTGTGGGCTGCTATAAGCGGGAATATGAATCGGCTAGCCTTGAGTATTGTGAAAAATGAGTAATTTTAATTTTACGAGCCTAGGGGAAAAATTGTAAATATGTGAAAAGTTGAGGGCAAAAATGTAATTTTTGCCATAAGGTGTTTTTGGGGCTGAATTGAAAATGTGTGTATTAAATGAGTTAAATGTGTTATTATAGAGTAAAAAGGACGAGGAATTGACCTTGATCGGGGAAAAGGCAAGGTTGTGGACTAAGATGCAAACATTTGATATTTTGGACCGAGGTAAGTTTGTATGTAAATAATGCATCGTTTTTACTTACACTTTCATATTTTGATATATTTTGTGAAATGTGGCTGAATATTTGATGTATTTGACAAAATATCGACTAATCAGAAATTTCCTGGTTGAACCTTAAGAATAGAATAGAATACAAGTGACATGTCACTAGGAACCTAAGTGAAAACTATGTGAAATTGGGACTAAGTGAATCCGGGTGATACTCTTATAAATTCTACCAGTGACTGGGTAATCTGGCATATGTTACAGATACTTGACAGCTTGTGTGAGCAACACTGAGTAGTTACGAATGACTGACAGCTTGTGTAAGGAGACCCATGAATGTGAATAGCTCAAGAACGAGCCTATGTGTGATAAGTGGTATGAAGTAGCTTTGGCTACAAGTGTGGCACTACGTGCAATATTCTAATGTATCTGTTAATATTCTGATGTGTTCAACGGGAAATTACTAAGTGTAAATGATTGTGATTATGTGATGAATGAGAGCTGATACATGTGTATATATATATTCAGGAGCAATGTGCTCTATATGTGATCGAATTTTGGTAAGGTTGATATGGAGTAAGTATGACTATGAAGACTTGTAAATATTTTATAATGACTAGTTATTGGAATGGCTAGTTATGGACATGCTTGGTGTTATGTGTGTGTGAATGAAAGTTAATATAAAGAAAACATGAAAGAGCAAAATTAGTAATAAAACAGTTTTGAACAGCAGCTGTCGTATAACTTTGAAAAATCACCAACAATTTTGAAAATTTAATTAGAGGTTGAATAAGATATTAAATTAAAGCTTATTGAGTCTAGTTTTACATACAAGAAACGGTGTAAGCAATAGAATTTCATATTATGAGACATTTGAATTTTTATGAGACAGGGTCAGAGAGATTTTAGAATCCCTTATTCTGACTTTGGAAACTTATTAAGAATTGTATTAAAATAATTATCGGTTAGAATTTATATGTTTAAAATTACTAATGAGTCTATTTTTAATAGAAACAAATAGGAACATCATTCGAATTCCGTACGAGGAGATAATTAATTTTTAGTGAAGATGGGTCAAAACTGTCAGACAGTAGAACATGGATGACATTAAAGAATAAACTGTGCTTATTGGCTAAACCATAAATTTTAAAAATTTTATTGTAAGAAGATATGTGAGTCTAGTTTTAGAGAAATTTAGCAGATCCTAATTTGGAGCTTCGTAGCTCAAGATATAAATAATTTATTGACTATGACTCACGTAGACAGCTTGATATGAACATGAGTGAATAGTGAAACTATGTGCAAATATGATTGTATTATCTTGAGAACATATTATGAGGATTGATAAAAGCATGTTAATAAATTGTTTAATATTTACATACCAACTTACTAAGCTATATGCTTACTCCCCTTTTTTTCCCTTGTCTTATAGTGTCACCAAGCTAGCTCGGGGTACGGAGATTGTCAAAGATCGATCCACACTATCAATACTCTTTTGGTATTTTGAAAGAAATATTATGAATTATGGCATGTATAGAGGACTTGATTATTTTGTTATGTGTCATAATTGATTTGGCCTAAAATGTTGGCCTATGTTATTTGATAGTTCATTTTGTATAAGGCCATTGATGTTGGCTATTATTGGTCAAGTTGTACATTTATGATAATGTCATGTTATGTGTTGATAAATTTGGTATAAGTGTGTAAATGTTTGGATGGAAAAAGGCTTGGTAAATAGCCTAACTTTCATCCACACGGTTGGCCATATGGCAATTTACTCAGGGTTTGTGCCCCTGTTCTTCAAGAAAATTTTCAAAGTTTTCGAAAGTTCTCAGTTTGGTCTCGAACCACTTTCAAAGTATGTATTGGGTCTCGTAAGCCCATATTAGGGACTTTATGATGAAATATGAAAATTTTTAATTTGGATGAAATTTCATGACTCGATTTTGTATGATTGGTTATTTTTAAGTCTAGTAATGCCTCGTACCCTGTCTTGGCGTCTAACACGGGTAAAGGGTGTTACATTTAGTGGTATCAGAGTCATGATTTATTCGGTTCTTGGACTAACATAGCGTGTGTGAGAGTCTAGCTATACATGCCATAATTATACTGTGATAGTGTGATGACTCCTGACAATTTAAATTGTGTTTTCATATAGTAAATGGATCCCGACCGAGTTGTAGTTGATGACGTAGAGAGTAACGTACCGACTCCCATGTAAGGGACCGCGCTAGTTGAAAGTAGATTTGAAACACATAGTCAGGGAGATGGGGCTCGGGAAGCCTTCTTTCATATGATGAATAATTGGAACACAGAATTTATTCGGGCGAATCCGAACGCCCAACCTCCTCCACCCCTTCCTATTCCCCAACTAGTTCCCGTGGTTCCTCAAGGTACATAAATGGTAAGACTGACTAAGCCTCCGATTGATAAGATCCAAAAGTAAGGGGCTGAAGAGTTCAGGGCTAATATAGATGATGATCCTAAGAAAGCAAAGTTTTGGCTTGAGAATTCTATTCGTGTATTTGATGAACTTTCTTATACTCCCAAAGAATGTTTAAAGTGTGCTATATCTTTATTAAAAGACTCGGCATATCACTTGTGGAAGACACTGGTATCCATGGTTTCAAGAGAAAGGGTTCCATAGGGTTTTTTGCAGTAGGAATTCAGAAAGAAGTACAAAAGCCAACGGTTCATTGATTAAAGACGCAAAGAGTTTCTTGAGTTAAAGCAAGGCCGAATGTCTGAGGCAGAATATGAAAGAGAGTTTGTTAGACTCAGTAAATATGCCTAGGAATGTGTGTCTACCGAGGCTATTATGTGTAAGAGATTTGAAGATGGGTTGAATGAGGATATCCGACTGCTAGTTGGAATCTTAGAGCTGAAAGAATTTGTGGTACTTGTTGATTGAGCTTGCAAAGCTGAAGAGCTGAACAAAGAAATGAAAAAAGTTGTTATTGAGGCCCGAGATGCAAGAAAAAGGCCAATGAGTAAGTCATTCTAATCTCAGTTAAAGAAGTCCAAAGAGATAAATCCTCGATTGACTGTTTCAGCTGGGTATTCGTACCGAGACTGTGGGAGATCAAATTCGGGTTCTAAAACTCAATCTACTTCAATGGTATGTGTGGGTAATGTTAAATCAAATAGACCTGAATGTAAACATTATGGCAGACGGCACCCCGATGAGTGTTATATGGTTAGCCGTGCTTGTTTTAAGTGTGATTCTCAAAACCATTATATTAAAGATTATCCTGAGAGGGCTGAGGAAGAAAAATTTTAGAGTGTTAGATCGGGTAATACTGCCAGTAGAGGTAGACCACTAAGAAATGCCGAAAGTAGAGCTAGTAGTAAAAGTGTAGTGAAAGATTCAATTGTGAGGCCAGAAGCTAGAGCACCAGCTAGAGCTTATGCCATACGTGCTCGTGAGGATGCGTCATCTCCCGATGTGATTACTGGTACATTTTCTCTTTATGATATTAATTTTATTACATTGATTGATCCCGGGTCTACTCATTGTGATTAAAGTATCCAGTAAGAGTTTGTTGTTGAACTTACTGAATTTGTGATTAAAGTGTCAAACCCTTTAGGCAAATATGTGTTAGTTGATAAGGTTTTCAAGAATTTCCCTTTGATGATTTAAGGTCACTATTTTTCGGCTAATTTGATGTTGTTGCCATTTGATGAGTTTGATGTTATTCTGGGTATGGATTGGTTGACATTGCATGATACCAAGGTAAATTATAGGTAAAAAACCCTTGAGTTCAAATGTGAAAATGGTGAGATTCTTTGGGTTGAAACAGATGAATCAAATAAATTGCCTATGGTGATTTCACACATGTCTGCTCAGAAATACATGAGAAAAGGCTGTGAAGCTTATCTTGCATATGTGTTGAATACTAAGATGTCTGAGTCGAAATTTGAATCAGTGCCGGTAGTTTGTAAATTCTTAGATGTGTTTCCGGAAGAATTGCCTGGGTTACCTCAGATTAGAGAGATTGAATTTGAGATTGATTTATTACCTAGGACTAGACAAATCTCGATTGCTCTTTACAGAATGGCTCTGACTGAATTTGAAGAATTAAAAGCTCAGTTGCAAGAATTGACAGATAAGCGATTTGTGAGACCGAGTTTTTCTCATTGGGATGCTTCCGTACTGTTTGTAAAGAAGAAAAGACGGATCTATGAGACTTTGTATTGACTACCGTCAGCTCAACAAAGTGACTATAAAGAACAAGTATTCGTTACCGAGGATTGATGATTTGTTCGACCAGTTGAAAGGGGCAACAGTGTTTTCAAAGATCGATTTGAGATCCGGTTACTATCAGTTGAGAGTTAAAGAGTCAGATGTGCCAAAAACCGCTTTCAGAACGAGGTATGGACACTATGAATTTCTTGTGATGCCTTTCGGTTTAACTAATGCTCCAGCTATTTTTATAGACTTGATGAACATAAATTTTTGACCGTATTTGAATAAGTTTGTAGTTGTGTTTATAGATGACATCTTGATTTACTCCCGAGATGAGTCCGAGCATGTCGAACACTTAAGAACTGTGTTGCAGATTTTTGAGAGAAAAGAAGTTGTTTGCTAAGTTCAGTAAAAGTGAGTTTTGGCTTCTTGAAGTTAGATTTTTAGGACACATAATTTCAGGTGATGATATTTGGGTTGATCCGAGCAAAATTTTGGCAATTGTTGATTGGAAACTGCCAAAGAATGTATCTGAGGTTAGAAGCTTTTTGGGCTTAGCCGGGTATTATAGACGTTTTGCCAAGGGATTCTCAATGATTGCCTCTCCTATGACTAAGTTGTTGCAAAAGAATGTTAAGTTTGAATGGACCGATAAATGTCACCAAAGTTTCAAGAAATTGAAAGTATTATTGACTGAGGTACCGATTTTAGTGCAACCTGAGATGGGGAAAGAGTTCATGATTTATAGTGATGCGTCATTGAATGGTATTGGTGTATGTTGATGCAAGAGGGAAAAGTGGTAGCTTATGCCTCGAGACAGTTGGAACCACACGAGAAGAATTATCCTACGCATGACTTGGAATTAGTTTCCATCGTCTTTGATTTGAAAATTTGGCATCATTATTTGTATCGTGAGAAATACCGAATCTTTACCGATCACAAGAGTTTGAAGTATCTGATGAATCAAAAGGATTTGAATTTGCGACAACAGAGATGGCTCGAATTAAGAAAAGATTATGAGCTAGTGATTGATTACCACCCAGGAAAAGTGAATGTAGTCGATGATGCCTTGAGCAGAAAATCCTTATTTGCTTTGAGAGCTATGAGTACGAGTTTGGATTTGTGTGATGATGGTTCAGTTTTAGCTGAGCTGAAGGCTAGACTATTATTACAAATTTGTAAAGCTTAAAAGAATGACAGTGAATTGCAAGCCAAGAGAGCTCAATGTGAATCAGGTTGTGATTTAGATTTCTGAATCTATTCAGATCACTGCTTAACGTTCCATGATAAGGTATGTGTACCGAAAGATGATAAGCTGATTCGAAAAATATTACATGAGGCACACAATGGTTGTTTATTAGTTCATCTAGGTAGTACGAAAATGTATAATGATTTGATGAAATTGTATTGGTGGTCGGGTATGAAAAGAGATATTTTTGAATTTGTATCAAAGTGTTTGATTTGCCAATAAGTGAAAGCCGAGATCAGGTACCTTCAGGTTTACTTCAGCCAGTGATGCTTCCCGAGTGGAAATGGGACGGAATCAAAGTGGATTTTGTGATAGGTTTGCCTCTGACTTTTAAAAAGAAACATGCCGTTTGGGTTGTGGTTGATAGAAGGAAGAAATCAGCTCATTGTATACCGGTACATACTGACTACTCACTTGATAAGTTGGTTGAGTTATCTATTGCCGAAATTGTGAGATTCCACGGATGCCTATGTCTATTATTTCGGATAAGGATCCGAGGTTCACTTCGAGGTTTTGGAAAATTTTGCAAGAAGCCTTGGGTACGAAATTTAATTTTAGTACGTGTTTCATCTGCAAATCAACGGTCAATCCGAAAGAGTAATTCAAGTTCTCGAATACATGCTCCGATGTTGTGTTTTAGAATTTAAAGGTAGTTGGGAGAAATATCTACCTTTGGTTGAGTTTGCCTGCAACAAAAATTTTCGATCGAGTATACAGATGGCACCGTACGAAGCATTGTATGGTGCAAATGTCAAACTCCTTCATATTGGACCGAGCTCGGTAAGAAATAGATTCATGGGGTTGATCTGGTTAGAGAAACCCAAGAGAAAGTGAAAGTAATTCGTGATTGCCTGAAAGCTGCTTCAGATCGACAAAAGTCATACGCGGATTTGAAAAGAAAAGAAATCGAGTTTCAAGTGGGTGATAAAGTGTTTCTGAAACTATCTCCGTGGAGGAAAATTTTAAGATTTGGCCGAAAGGGCAAGTTGAGTCTGCGTTTCATTGGGCTGTATGAGGCTATTGAAAGGATTGGGCTAGTGGCGTATCGGTTAGCTTTACCGGCAGAGTTAGAAAGAATTCAGAACGTGTTTCATGGATCGATGTTACGACGATATCGTTTCAATCCTTTACATGTAATTTCTCCAATAGAGATTGAGATTTGGCCTGATATGACCTATGATGAGGAACCGATAGAGATTTTAGTTTCGAAAGTTAAACAGTTGAGAATAAAAGTATAGCCTTAGTGAAAGTGTTGTGGCAAAGATATGGAGTAGAAGAGGCTACGTGGGAATCAGAGGAAGCCCTGAGAAAACAGTATCCAAACCTCTTTTTCGGTAAGATTTTTGGGGACGAAAATCCCTAAAATGGGGAGAGTTGTAATAGCCCAATTTTGGGCCTAGTCAGAATAGTGGTTTCAGGGCCGTTAATCTGATAAGGAAAATTTTAATATTTTAATATTTTTATGATATACAGATGTACGAAATGATTTCGTGAAAATTTTGTTCGAAAATTTTGATGTTTAGGCACTCAATTTAGTCGAAAGCACTAAATTGTAGAAAAAAATGCAGAACTTGAGTTCTAGAAGCTAGAGGTGTCTAATTTCTATAAAATTTTAAATTGGCGGTCTTTAAATGGTAATTAGACCATTGGTTAATTTGTTGGACAAAAATGGACATGAAATAGGTGAAATAGAATATTTTTAAGTTAAGGGCATTTTTGTAATTTGGTGATTAAATGAATTAAAAAGCCAAATTAAAAGCCAATTTTTCACATCTTAGGAAGACATAGCTAGGGTTTTTCAAGCTTCCAAGCTCAATTGTAAGTCCGTTTTAGCCCCATTTGTAATGTTCTTTACATTTTTGAGATCCTCGTAGCTCAGTTTAGCTATTTCTTCCATTATTTTGAGCTAAGGTTTGTGTTTAAAAATTTACCCATGGATGACTTGTATGTGTTTTGATGATTTATGGTAGAATATAAAATTTTAAATTGTAATAAACAACTTTTACTAAGTGATTTTTAGTGAAATGGCATAAAAGGACTTATTTGTAAAAGTTGTAAAATATGTTTAAAAAAATAAAAATATGTGATTTAGTGAAAATTTGGGGCTGCTATAAGAGGGAATATGAATCGGCTAGGCTTGAGTAATGAGAAAAATGAGTACATTTCATTTTACGTGGCTAGGGGTAAAATTGTAAATATGTGGAAAGTTAGGGGCAAAAATGTAATTTTTCCATAAGGTGTTTTTGGGGCTGAATTGAAAATGTGTGTATTAAATGAGTTAAATGTGTTATTATAGATCGAGAAAGATGAGGAATTGACCTTGACCGGGGAAAAGGCAAGGTTGTGGACTAAGACACAAACATTTGATATTTTTGACCGAGGTAAGTTTGTATGTAAATAGTACATCATTTTTTACTTACGCTTTCATATTTTGATATATTTTGTGAAATGTGGCTGAATATTTGATGTATTTGACAAAATACCAACAAGTGAGAAATTTCCCGGTTGAACCTTAAGAATAAAATAGGATACAAGTGACATGTCACTAGGAACCTATGTGAAAACTATGTGAAATTGGGACTAAGTGAATCCGGGTGCTAGTCTTATAAGTTCTACCAGTGACTAGGTAATTCAACATGTGTTGCAGATACCTGACAGCTTGTGTGAGCAGCACTGAGTAGTTACGAATGACCGACAGCTTGTGTGAGCAGACTAGCGAATGTGAATAGCTCGAGAACGCGCCTATGTGTGATAAGTGATGTGAAGTAGCTTTGGCTATAAGGGTGGCACTATGTGCAATATTCTGATGTGTTCAATGGGAAATGACTAAGTTTAAATGATTGTGATTGTGTGATGAATGAGCGTAGGTACATGTGTATATATATATTCAGGAGCAATGTGCTCGATATGTGATTGAATTTTGGTAAGGTTGATGTGGAGTAAGTATGACTATGAAGACTTGTAAATATTTGATAATAACTAGCTATTGGAAGGGCTAGCTATGGACATGCTTGGTGTTATGTGTGTGTAAATGAAAGTTAATACAAAGAAAACATGAAAGAGTAAAATTGGTAATAAAATAGTTCTGGATAGCAGTCGTTGTATAACTTTGAAATATCACCAAAAATTGTGAAAACCGAACTAGAGGTTGAATAAGCTATGAAATTAAAGCAAGAGAAATCCATATTATGAGATATTTGAATTTTTATGAGACAAGGTTAGAGTGATTTTGGAATCCCCTATTTTGACTTTGGAAACTCATTAAAAATTGTATAAAAATAATTATGCGTTAAAATTTATTTGTTTAAAATTATTAATGAGTCTATTTTCAATTGAACCAAATGGGAATATCATCCGAATCCCGTATGAGGAGATAATTAAATTTTAGTGAAGAATGGTCGAAACTGTCAGACATCAGAACAGGGATGACTTTAAAGAATAAACTTTACTTATTGGATAACCATAAATTCTCAAAATTTTATGGTAAGAAGATATGTGAGTCTAGTTTCAGAGAAATTTAGCGGATCTTAATTCGGAGTTCCGTAGTTCAAGATATAGATAATTTATTGACTATGACTCACGTAGACAACTTGATATGAACATGAGTGAATAGTGAAACTATCTGCAAATATGATTGTATTATCTTGAGAACACATTATGAGGATTGATAAAAGCATGTTAATAAATTGTTTAATATTTACATACCAAGTTCCTAAGCTATATGCTTACTCCCTTTTCTTTCCCTTGTCTTATAGTGTCACCAAGCTAGCTCAGGGTACGGAGATTGTCGGAGATCCATCCACACTATCAACACTCTTTTGGTATTTTGAAAGAAATTGATAGAGGGTTGCACGCGGACCAAGATCGAGTTGTCAAGTCACGGGAAAGTCCTACGAAAACTCTAAACGTTTGGATCTGAAACGAAACAGCAAAACTTAATTAGAATAAATTAGATCTGGAAACTAAAAATCCCCAAATCAATAAAGAACAACCAAGAATCAAAACACTTATGAATAGATGTTCTTGGAAGCCAAGAACACGAAATTAACCCCCAAGATTAACTTTCACTCAGCCAAAACTATCAAAGAACACAAAACAACAACCAAATTAAACACATATTGCGAAATCAATGGACACTAGTTCTAGGGATTGGACGGCAAGAAAAGTGGGATTTTTGTGAATAAAAAATGTTTCTTTATGTCCAAGGAAGTGCCAAATCAGATCTTGAAGTTTGGAATGGCTGAAACGAAACAAGAACAATTAATCCTAAATTATTCAACAAAACGGCACAAGCAGAATTTAATAAATAAGAATGAACAACAAAAGAATAAAGAAAAGTTCTAAGAAGCCTTGAAATCGATAAAGATTTCACAACTCCCTTCAAACGGCTCTAATCTCCCCTCCAATGAAGAACAATGGCAAGAAGAAGGCTGAAGATCGCTCCCACAATCAAAAAGATTGTTAAAACTACTTCTAAAGAAAACTCAAGAGAAAATTCTTGAAGAACTCAAAGAGAATTTTCACTCAAAACAAATCTAAAATTTTCAATGTAATTGTAATGTGTAATACAAGGTGGCCAGCCATGCCTATTAATAGGCCTTCTAACTATTTCCTAATCTCAATAGGAAAACTTAAAAAAACCTAATTTAATAATTGAGAGGGAAAATTTGGCCAAGGCACTTAATGGGTTGCTTGGGCCGAATTTTACATATGTAATAATCCTAAAGTCTAAAAAATTAAACTAGGTATTTAAAGAATTAAAATTTTTACAAATTGGGCCACTTTAACAATTTGGCCTGATTTTCAACTAAGTATGGTTTGACTTCTTGGTTGGGCTTGGAATCATCTTATTGGGCCTTACTTTCAAGAACTTGGGCTTGTAGTCTATCTCCTACCGAAATTGGTTCGTTGATGCTCGTAACGGAGATCCAATGTGCTTTGGCTGCAAGATTCGGTTTCTTGACCAAGATTTCCAAGATTTGAAATCTTGATTTTCTTGATTCTTGAAATCGCTCCAAACAACAAAATTGGGCCAATATTCGGTTTCTTAATTTTCTTGAAAATAAGAAAATGAATCTTGATTTTCTCTTTCTTTCGTGTACGCATCTAAGGCTCTGCTAACAAATTCCTGAATGGTCCCATTTAGTTTGGAACGCAATTGTCTGGCCTTTGACCTCATTATTAGGCCTTATGTTAATTTAAGCCCATCAGGTTCTTGAGTTTGGGTTGGGCCTTTGTAACTCGTATCATTCCCCCCTTCCTCAAAAAGATTCGTCCTCGAATTTGAAAAATCAAATGGGGACAAGTCAGCCACATAAAAAGTAGAACTTACATTGTACTCACCAGGTAGATAAATGTTATAGGCATTGTCGTTGATCTGCTCGAGTAGTTGGAAAGGCCCACGCCCCTTGGGTCCAACTTGGTCTTTCTTTTTGTAGGAAATCGTTCTTTCCTCATATGGCCCCAAACCCAATCTCCGGGTTCTAGGATAACCTATTTGCACCCCTTGTTTGCTTTGTTAGTGTTGGCATCATTTGTTTTGGCTATTCGTTGCCTAGCCTTCTCATGTAAGGATTTCACCAACTCAGCTTTATGTTCTCCATCTAAATTAACAATGTGTTCAAGTGGTAATGGCGCAAGATCAAGTACTGTTAGTGGGTTAAAACCATAAACAAGTTCAAATGGAGAATAACCAGTTGTAGAATGAATAGATCTATTATATGCAAATTCAACAAACGATAGGCATTCTTCCCAATTTCTAATGTTCTTTCCCACAACAAATCGTAACAAGGTTCCTAGGATTCGATTAACTACTTCAGTTTTGCCATCAGTTTGGGGGTGACATGTAGTGGAATAAAGTAATTTCGTACCAAGCTTACCCCACAATACCTTCCAAAAGTGGCTAAGAAATTTGACATCTCTGTTAGAAACAATTGTTTTAGGGATGCCATGAAGTCTTACCACCTCTTTAAAAAATAAGTCTGCCACATGTGTAGCATCATCTATTTTGTGACATGGAATAAAATGTGCCATCTTTGAAAACCTGTCAACAATAACAAATATACTATCTCTTCCTTTCTTAGTTCGAGGCAAACCTAGAATAAAATCCATGGATAAGTCTACCCAAGGTGAAGTAGGAATCGGTAAAGAAGTGTAAAGGCCATGAGGCATTACCTTAGGTTTTGCTTGTTTACATGTAATGCACTTGGAACATACCTTTTCGACATCCTTCTTCATATGTGGCCAATGCAAGTGTTCTTGTAAGATGTCTAGTGTTTTGGCCACTCCAAAATGTCCCATTAAACCACCACTATGGGCCTCATGAATCAATAAGTCTCTCATGGAACACTTTGGTATGCACAATATGTTTATACGAAAAAGAAAGCCATCTACAAGATAAAACTTTTCAAAAGTAGTATTCCACAATTCTTATAGATATGGCCGGAATTAGCATCATCATCATATAACTCCTTAATATGTTCAAACCCTAAGACTTTAGCATTCAATGTAGTTATTAAGGCATATTGTCTAGACAAAGCATCGGCAACTACATTATCTTTACCTGTTTTATATCTTATCACATAAGGGAATGTTTCAATGAATTCTACCCATCGGGCATGCCGTTTACTCAATTTACCTTGTCCCTTTAACCACTTAAGGGATTCATGGTCTGTATGTATGACAAACTCATTAGGCAGCAAATAATGTTGCCTTACTTGAAGTGCACGAACCAATGCCAATAGTTCTTTGTCATAAGTTGAGTAGTTTAATTGTGCACCATTCAATTTTTCACTAAAATAAGCAATTGGTTCCTTATCTTGCATTAAAATGGCACCAATGCCAATTCCTGAAGCATCACACTCAAGTTCAAAAGTATTAGTAAAATCAGGTAATTTAAGAAGAGGAGCAGAACATAACTTAGCTTTTAGGGTCTGAAAAGCCTTTTCTTGGGTTTCACCCCATTTAAAACCCACTGATTTCTTTATAACCTCTGTTAATAGGGCAGCAATAGTAGAGAAATCTTTCACAAATCGTCTATAAAAACTAGCTAAACCATGGAAACGTCTCACCTCAGTTACCGATTTAGGAGTCGGCCACTCCTTAATTGCCTTGACTTTGTCCTCATCGACATGAATACCTTGAGCACTAACTATGAAACCTAAGAATATTAGCTTATCACAACAGAATGTGCATTTATCAAGGTTGGCAAACAATTTTTCAGCTCTCAGAATATCAAAAACGGTTCTAACATGGAAAACATGATCATCTAATGTCTTGAAGTAAATTAAAATATCATCAAAGAAAACTACTACAAATTTACCCAAGTGAAGCCTTAAAACGTGATTCATTAATCTCATAAATGTACTAGGTGCATTAGTAAGGCCGAAAGGCATAACTAACCATTCATACAATCCAAATTTTGTTTTAAAGGCTGTTTTCCATTCATCCCCTTCCCTCATTCGAATTTGATGATAACCGCTTTTTAAATCAATTTTAGTAAATATGATTGAGCCATGTAATTCATCAAGCATATCATCAAGTCTAGGAATTGGATGTCGATACTTTACCGTTATTTTGTTGATTGGGCGAAAATCAACACACATTCGATACGTATCATCTTTGTTTGGTACCAATAAGACAGGAACGGCACAAGGGCTTAGGCTCTCACGAATGTACCCTTTGTCTAGTAATTCCTCAACTTGCCTTTGCAATTCCTTTGTCTCCTCGGGATTGCATCTAAGGCTGGTCGATTTGGTATTGAAGCTCCGGGTACTAAGTCAATTTGATGCTCTATCCCTCGTAAATGTGGTAAACCTTTAGGGGCCTCACTAAAAACATCCTCATAATCTTGCAAAAGAGACTGAAACACACTAGGCAAATTTTCGTTAATGTTAGATAAAGATAAATAACTTTGCCTAAACCTCACAAGGATACAAGGCTGTTTATTGAGTAGGACTCTCATCACATCTTTTTTTGTTGCCAAAATTTTTTTTCTCTCATTTTATCACTTGTGGATTCACTCACCTTTGGGCTTTTTAAATTTTGACTTTTTCCACTACTAGCCTCTTTTCTCTCTGTCTTTTGTACTTCTCCTTTCTCCCTTACCCCCTCACAAAATTTCATCATCTTCAATTGATCTTTATATACATCGGTGGGATTTAAAGGAGCAAAAGTGAATTTTCTACCTTTAAACAAAAGGGAGTATCGATTAAGCTTACCTTGGTGTGTAACATCGCGATCAAATTGCCAAGGCCGTTCAAGGAGCAAGTGTACCGCATGCATTGGGACCACATCACACCATACTTCATCCTCATAATTCTCGAGCTTAAAAGTGACCCATGACTGTTTCGTAACTTTAACTTCAGAGCATTCATTAAGCCACTGAAGGTGATATGGCTTAGGGTGTTTGGTACAAGGCAACTTTAAAGAATCCACCAAAAAGCTACTCACTACATTCGAGCAACTCCCACTATCAATAATGAGTGAACATAAGTTACCTTTAATAAAACACCGAGAATGGAAAATATTGGTCCTTTGGTTATCAACACCATCTTTCATCTGGATGTTATGGGTTCGGCGAACTACAAGGCATTGAAAATCAGTAAAGTCCCCTTCTTTTGGTGGTTCAACCAACTCTTAGCCATTATCATTGTCATCCACAAGTTCTGGCATATATGGATCTATTTTATCAGAGTCGGAAGTGTACTCACAATTATCTTTCAGAAGAAGTAATCTCGTGTTAGGGCATTCCCTACTATAACGACCACGCCCTTTGTACTTAAAACATTCAATCTCACGAGCCCTCTTCACATTCTAATCACCTAAATTGGGCTGCTTAGAAGGTGTTTGCGCTTTAACAGGAGCCCCTTTTTTTCCAATCTGATTGCTTACTTCCATTACTCAAAGAAGACTTATCAGTAACAAAAGGTGATTTTGAACTTTTAAAATCAGAATTGGAAGTGTTACCTCTGTAATATTGTGAAGTAGAGAAGGAACCAAACCTTTGTTCCTTTAATTGTTGCTCGATCTCAATAGCTTTATGAACTGCTTCTTCCAAATCAATGTAAGTTTGTAGCCTCAATGTATTAGCTATCGGCCTGTTCAAACCATCAATAAATCGAACTATAGTTGTTTCCTCATCCTCCTCCACGTTAGCTCTCTGAATGAGCATCTCCATCTCCTTAAAATATTCATCCACCGTCCTACTACCTTGAACAAGTCTTCTAACCTTTGTTTTAATCTCTCTATAGTAATGAGGTGGAATAAATCTTTTACGCATAATTTGTTTCAACTCATCCCATGTCGAAATCTCACCTTCATGATTCTAATAACGATTTACCCCAAGTTGAGTCCACCAACTTAATGCATAATCTAAAAATTCCAGTGTTGCTAATGCTACCTTTTCATCATCCAGACATTTATAATATCGAAACATAAGTTCAATCTTAGATTCCCATTCACAATAAGCTTCTGAATCATTCTTACCACAAAATTGGGGAATTGTGAACTTCGATTTTGCCAAAGAGGGTTGCCCACAATCATGAAAATCAGAATCAATTCTAGGGACACGTCGAGGACCGCGCCTATGAGCAGAAGGCTGGTTATCCATAACTTCTTTAATTCAATCTCGATATTGAGGTTCTTGATTCAATCTCACCTCATTGATAGTAGCACTCAAAGTTCAAAGTACGACAGCCTGTTTGTCTAACTGTTGTTGGAATTTTTTAAATATGTCATAGACATCATTATGGTCATTATCACCTTGACCAACCTTAGACATTTTCAAAAACCTGCAAAACAAACACTCAACAATCAAAAAGAAAAGTTAGCAAACCTCACCGTTAGTCACTCAAAAAGAAAAATTAAATTCTCAATGACGTAGAATTCAGTCTTGTGAGTTCTTTAGTAGAGTCTATATCAACCAATTAGAAAGTGTATGAACCTACACTACCAAATAGTCCTAATTTGCACTAGGATGCCAAAAACTGACAAAACACCAATTGACTTGTGTCGCACCGAGGAAGAATTGTGCACACCTTAAAATCCTACTAACACAAGAAACAAAAAGGTGTTAGATAGTGTAAAGGAAAAATAAAGACAAACAAATGAAAACCTACAGCTAAGAATCAATAAAAATTGCTGAAATCGAAAAACCTGAAAAACTGCGGAGTAACTTGACAACTTCGTTCGAGGTGTTCCCGATCTCCAAAAATCACAAAATTAAATATGGAATATCCTTAAAAATTAAATTTTTTATCTGGAAAGTTTCGGCACTAAACTCAACCAGCTGAATATTTTTTAATTTTTTTCTTGATTTCGTCTTTTTCAAATTTTTTGACTTTTTATACTGATTTTTTTGCGGGAAATATTTTTTAATAATCTATGACAGTGCCACAAATATTCATATGAAATTTTAGACCAATTGGACAACATTTACCCACTCAAATGAATTTTTTTCCAAAAATTTTTCTGGGTAAAAACTGCTGTTTAATGTTTCTAAAAGGAGATTAGTTTAGAAATCACCCAAGAACACCTAAAACGCCCAAAATCTGATACCAAATGATAGGGGGTTGTGCGTAGACCAAGATCGAGTTGTCAAGTCATGGGAAACTCCTACAAAAACTCTAAACGTTTGGATCTGAAACAAAACAACAAAACTTAATTAGAATCAATTAGACATGGAAACTAAAAGTCCCCAAATCAATAAAGAACAGCCAAGAATCAAAACACTTACGAATAGATGTTATTGGATGCCAAGAACACAAAATTAACCCCCAAGATTAACTTCCAGTCAGCCGAAACTATCAAAGAACACAAAACAGCAACTAAATTAAAAACAGATTGTGAAATCAATGGACACTAGTTCTAGGGATTGGACGGCAAGAAAAGGGGGATTTTTGTGAATCAAAAACATTTCTTTATGTCCAAGAAAGTGGCAAGTCAGATCTTGAAGTTTGGAATGGCTGACATGAAACAAGAACAATTAATCCCAAATTATTCAACAAAACGGCACAAGCAAAATTTAATAAAGAAGAATGAATAGCAAAAGAATAAAGAAAAGTCTTAAGAAGCCTTGAAATCGATAAAGATTTCACAACTCCCTTCAAACGGCTCTAATCGCCCCTCCAATGAAGAACAATGGCACGAAGAAGGCTGAAGATGGCTCCCACAATCAAAAAGATTGTTAAAACTACTTCTAAAGAAAACTCAAGAGAAAATTCTTGAAGAACTCAAAGAGAATTTTCACTCAAAACAAATATGAAATTTTCAATGTAATTGTAATGTGTAATACAAGGTGGTCGGCCATGCCTATTAATAGGCCTTCTAACTATTTCCTAATCTCATTAGGAAAACTTAAAAAAAACCTAAGTTAATAATTGAGAGGGAAAATTCGGCTAAGGCACTTAATGGGATGCTTGGGCCTAATTTTACATATGTAATAATCCTAAAGTCTAAAAAATTAAACTAGATATTTAAAGAATTAAATTTTTTACAAATTGGGCAACTTTAACAATTTGGCCTAATTTTCAACTAAGTATGGTTTGACTTCTTGGTTGAGCTTGGAATCATCTTATTGGGCCTTGCCTTCAAGAACTTGGGCCTGTAGTCCATTTCCTACCGAAATTGGTTCGTTGATGCTCGTAACGGAGATCCAATGCACTTTGGCTGCAAGATTGGGTTTCTTGGACCAAGATTTCCAAGATTTGAAATCTTAATTTTCTTGATTCTTGAAATCGCTCCATACAGCAAAATTGGGCAAGATTCGGTTTCTTGATTTTCTTGAAAACAAGAAAGTAAATCTTGATTTTCTCTTTCTTTCGTGTACACATCTAAGGCCTTGCTAACAAATTCCTGAATGGTCTCATTTAGTTTGGAACGCATTTGTCTGGCATTTGATCTCGTTATGGGCCTTGTGGTAATTTGAGCCCATCACGTTCTTGAGTTTGGGCTGGGCCTTTGTAACTCGTATCAGAAATATTATGAATTATGGCATGTATAGAGAACTTGATTATTTTGTTATGTGTCATAATTTATTTGGCCTAAAATGTTGGCCTATGTCATTTGATAGTTCATTTTGTATAAGGCCATTGATGTTGGCTATTATTGGTTAAGTTGTACGTTTATGATAATGCCATGTTGTGTGTTGATAAATTTGGTATAAGTGTGTAAATTTTTTGATGGAAAAAGGCTTGGTAAATAGCCTAACTTTCATTCACACGGCTGGTCACATGGCCATGTGCTTAGGGCGTGTGCCCCTATTTTTCAAGAAATTTTTCAAAGTTTTCAAAAGTTTTCAGTTTGGTCCGGAACCACTTTCAATGTATGTATTGGGTCTCGTAAGCCCATATTAGGGACTTTATAATGAAATATGAAAATTTTTAATTTGTATGAAATTTCATGACTCGGTTTTGTATGATTGGTTATGTTAAAGTCTGGTAATACATCGTACCCTGTCCCAACGTCTGAGACGGGTAAGGCGTGTTACAGATATGATCAAAATATGAACTCCATGAAGGCGAACAATCTCTCAGATGTAGAGCTCAGCTAACTAATACAGACTAAAGGATGTACGAAATAGCAAAAAATGTGCAGACTTTGTAAATCTATCCACAATCACCCAGATCAAATCCTTACGTGTCGGAGTTAAAGGCAAACCCACAATGAAATCAATTGTAATCCATTCCTATTTCCACTCTAGAATCTAAATAGGCTAAAGCGAAAGGATTTTCAGAATAAGTCTTTCACTCTCTGACAAACCAAACATCTAGCAACAAAGTCGGTAACATCCTTCTTCAACCCAGGACACCAATACAGAAACTGATGATCCTGATACATCTTATTCCCACCGATATGCATAGCAAAAGGATTGTTATGTGCCTCAGTAAGAATCAAGCACCTCAGACCATCGTCTTCTGAAACACATAAGCAACCTCAAAAGTGATAGTACTAAAAAAAACATATGTTTTCTCCCTACTTATTGGTTAATTTACCCCATTTAGTTTTCTTTAGCACATATTTTAGCATTTCTATTCAGTAAATTGCATTTTATAACTCAGTGGATTTTAGCCTATTTATCCTTAAATTTGTCATCTTTTGGTACCAATGTCGCTGCATGAGTATTTCCAAATTGCGCCCAGAATTGTCACTACACCTGACAGTTGTCCGGATAAGAACAAAAATGTGTGAGCTGTCCAGTCCGATTTAACCAACTTGTACATATAGAGGCAACATGATTTTGATGAAAGGACATGATCGGCTGTTTAACGTCACAACAGTAATGTGCAAGCGTACACTGTCGATGCAAGTATAGTACACAAATATGAGTATGTCGGATATTGATCCCACAGGGATGGTAGTCTTTCGTCTATTAATGTCGGTGCAACAACTAGATGGAAACGAGATAAATTGTGAGAATAGTTGTCGATGCAATAACTTGAAAACAATAAAATAAAATATGATAATGACAAACTGGGATCTCCAACATGAATCTTTAGCAAAATACTAAGTGCTCACAAGGTATAAAAAGATAGGTGATTGTCAAAGAAATAAAGTTCAATGTATATCTTACTTACTGTCACTCCTCTATTTAATCCAAGACTTAAACATGCATACTAACCTCACCTTCCAATGATGGCAATACGACACTATTAAGAACAAGTGGACTAAATTCCTCTAATCCTCACTCAACTTCTGTTGTAATGCTTGTTAGCTCAAACTGTCACTGCACTTTGAAGTGTCAGTGACTGCAATAATACTTCTGTGTTAAAAAAATTCAAACCCCAAGATTAAACAATAAAAGCAAGATTGAATAATATAACATTTAATCAATAATTCATGTGTACTTCCATACAAACAAAAAACAAAGAATAATCAACAGTATTCTTAAAGAAGTAAGAATTCATGTGCACCTTCTCAAGAATGTTTGTAATTTGTCGATTCGATACTTCGGCTTGTCCATTGGTTTACAGATGATAAGTAGTAGCCATTCTAGAATAACTTAATATCTCTTCAGTGCGGTTGCCACTCGGTTGCAATGAAAGTGTGTACCCTGATCACTAATCAATGCCTTTGGTGTGCCAAAGCGGGTGAGTATATGCTTGTGAAAAATTTTAGCACTGTCTTTGCATCATCCTTTGGGACTGTAATAGCTTCCAGCCACTTTGTTACGTAGTCAACAGCTACTAATATATAAATATTTCCAAATGAGCTCAGAAACGGCCCCATGAAATCCATACCCTAAGCATCGAATAATTCAACCTCTATAATTGGCTGCTGTAACATTTCATTGCGTCGGGATATAGAATCGGTGCACTCACACCTATCACATTGATTTACAAAATTGTGGGCGTCTTTGAATAATGTTGGCCAGTAGAATCCTGATTGGAGAACTTTAGCTGTAGTTCTCATACCACTGAAATGACCTCCATAAGGAGCATAATGAGAATGCTTCAGGAATGACAACATCTCCTCTTCTGGAACACAACGTCGAATGATGTTGTCATTGCATACCTTGAATAAATATAGCTCGTTCCAATAATACTTCACTACTTCAGGAATAAATCTTTCTTTTTTTATGGCTTGTGACACCCAATGGGAGTTTTCCACACACAAGATAATTAACAAAATCTACATACCAAGGAGTTGCATCTACAGCAAATAACTTCTCATCTAGGAATGCGTCGACAATTTGAAGTATATTTCCATCTTCGCTACTAACTTCCAACTGAGACAGATGGTCCGCAACTTGATTCTCTGAACCCTTACGATCTTTTATCTTGATGTCAAATTTTTGCAATAGTAATATCTCAACACCGAATGATCAGTGAATATAGTAACCTTTGTGCACAAGATAGGAACGAAACTTGTTGAAAGCAAAGACCATAGCCAGCAGTTCTTTCTATGTAGTTGTATAATTGAGTTGAGCCTCTGTAAGAGTTTTGCTGGCATAATAGATAGCGTGAAATATTCTTCCCTTTTCTTGTCCTAGAACCGCACCCACAACAAAGTCGTTTGTATCGCACATAACTTCAAAAGATTGATACCAATCTGGTGCAATGACAAAGGGTGCATTCACTAGCTTCTTTTTTAACTGAATAAAGGCATCCAGGCATGCATCGTCAAAGAAGAATTTTTGATTCTATTCCAGAAATGAGCATAAGGGCTTTGTAATTTTCGAAAAATCTCTAATAAACCTTCGGTAAAACCCTGAATGGCCAAGAAAACTACGAATACCTTTCACGTTTGTTGGTAGAGGTAATTTCTCAATGATTTCCACCGTATCTTTGTCTTCTTAAATGTCTTGACAAGAGATATGATGTCCTAACACAATGCTTTCAGTTGCCATGAAATGACATTTTTCCCAATTCAGGACAAGATGTGTGTCATCACATCGCTTCAGTACTTTATCCAAATTGTCAGCACAATGATCAAAATCATTCCCATAGACTGAAAAATCATCGATAATCACCTCTAAAGAGTATTCGATCATATCTGAGAATATTCCCATCATGCACCTTTGGAATGTGGCTGGTGCGTTGCAAAGATCGAAAGGCATACGACGAAAAGCAAAAGTACCAAAGGGATAGGTGAAAGTTGTTTTCTTTTGATCCTCCGGTGCAATAGCAATTTGATTGTACCCAGAATAGCCGTCTAAAATGTAATAATAGGCCTCTCTAGCATGCCGATCTAACATTTGGTCGATGAAAGGAAGTGAGAAATGATCCTTCTTTGTGGTTGCATTCAATTTGTGATAATCCATACAAACTCGTCATCCAGTGGGAATGCGTGTAGGAATTAATTCATCTTTATTGTTACAAACCACAGTGATGCCACTTTTTTTAGGCACGCATTGCACTGGACTTGAGCAATTGCTATCATAAATCGGGTAAATAATTCTAGCATCAAGCCATTTTATAATTTCCTTCTTGACAACATCTTTTATCTTCTCGGTTGATCTTCTTTGTTATTCAATTGATTGCTTGCCTTCATCTTCCAACTTGATCTTGTGCATGGAAAAAGGACTAATACCTTAAATATCAGCAATACTCCAAGCAATAGCTCATTATATTGCTTGAGAATATGGACCAATTTCTCTTCTTGAGTTACATCCAGTTTTATGGAGACAAAAACTAAGAGAGCATTGTGGTCACCTAGAAAGACATATTCAAGACGAGGAGGTAGTGGTTTCAATTCCAAGTACGAGCTTTTTAAATAGATGGTTTGAAAATTGGGGTTGTTCTATTGAGTAGGTCTAAGGATTCAATCTGCCACCCGTGCTTGAGTTCAAGATTATTAGCTTCAATCATGCTATCACGACCGTCTAAGGATTCAGCATCAGATGTCACTACAAACTCTTCAGAAAGTACTGTGCTTTGGTCATTGAGCTCTTCCTCAATTAGATCATCTAACACATCAACAGTATAACATTCTTCTTTGTCCTTGCATTGAATAGATTCAAAAACACTAAAGGTGACTTTCGCATCATTAAGTTGCATGGTTAGTTCACCTTTGTAAACATCAATAAGAGTTTTTAGCTAGTGGCTAAAAATGGTTATCCCAAGATTATGGCAACCTCCTTGCCTTCCTCGCAGTCAAGTATGATAAAATTAGCCAAAAAAATGAATTTATCCACAAGAACTAAGACATCTTTTATTTTCCCTTCAGGTTGAGCCAATGATCGATTGGCTAGTTGTAATGTCACCGGAGTAGATTTCATGTGACCAATTCCAAACTTTCTGAAAGTAGATAGTGGCATTGGGTTAATGCTAGCTCATAAGTCGCATAAAGCCTTACCCAAATAATGATTTTCAATTGAACATGGGATGGTAAAGCCCCAAGGATCTTTCAATTTAGGGGGCAACTTGTTTGTCAAAACAGCGCTACAGCCTTATGTGAGTGCAATAGTTTCAATACCAGTGAGCTTCGTCTTATTAGACAAGAGGTCTTTCATAAATTTCTCATAACTTGAAATTTGTACCAGAGCATCTACTAAAGGCATGTTGATCTACAGTTGCTTCAGTATGTCCAAGAACTGCTGATTCAGCTTGTCATGCTCATTGTTCTTGAATCTTTGTGGGAAGGGTAAAGATAGAGATATATCTACTTGTGCCGACATCTTTGATTGCGGTGACAGTTTTGAAAGTCAAACATTAGGCATATGAGTGACAATTCGTGGAACTTCTTTATCTGTTGCATTGACAAACTCTTCATATTCAACCTTCTCACCAGTGATCACTCCATCCATATCTTGAGCTGCTACAGTAGAGTCGATAAACGATTCGCTAGTTTGTTTACCACTCCTAAGAGTGATAGCCTTACAATGTTCTTTCCCCCTCGGACTAGGATTTTCTATGTCACTAGGTAATGAGCTTGGTGGTCGAGTATTTAGATTTGAAGTAAGTTGTCCTAATTGTGCCCCCAATGCTCAAATGGAAGGTGAATTCCCTTGTATGATAACTTCCGTGCGAGTAATATGCTCTCGCATTAGCACCTCAAGAGTTACTAATGGGTCAGAAGTAGAAGCTTGTGTGTACGGTTGCTGTCGATGTCCTTAAACATGTTGATTTGGTATTAAAGAGTGTTGTGGCTGCATCATATTTTGGTGTAGATGTGTTTGGCCTTGTTGTGGATGCATCGGATTGTGCTAATTGTAGTTCTACTATTGTTGATTGTAATTCCCTTGTCTAGGATTTTAATTGCCCTGAGTAGAAGTATTCCCAAATCTGAATGTTGCAGCATTTTGTCCACCTTTTTGAGTTCCCCAAAACTGTTGGTTCTGTGGAAACTTGTTGTAAGAATTACAATAAGAATTTTTACGGATGCTACTAATATAACAGGCATTCTCTACATGTTGTGGGCAATCTTCATAGCTATGGTTGTCACTACAAATCTAAAAAAAAAATAGGAATGTCAACTTGCTAAGCGACTTGTATAAGTGCAACTGCATTAGTCCCTTGTATATTTTTAATCATGTTTGTGAGAAAAGAAACATAAGCACTTAGAGGAATTAATGTATCCAGTTCGATAACTCCTAGAGTAGTTTTTATTTGTGTAGCTCTGAAGATAGGATATTGATAATCATTCTGAGGAATTCTCTCAATAATTCTCACAACATCATTATAAGTACAATCGAGCAGAGGTTCATTGGCTGATGCATCTACAAAAATTCATTGTATGTGAATTCAGCCCATTATAAAAAAATCTCAATTTGTGTTTCTGGTTGAATGTCGTGCTGAGACAACGTCGAAGTAAAGATTTATAACGTTCCCATGTGGTCTAAAGATTTCCATCATCCAGCTGATGATAGCAGTAATGTAATTTCGAAGACAAGTATTCATTGTCGGTGGGTTAAATCGCAAAACAAACTATGTTGCTAGTGCATCCCAAGAAGTAACTGATTTGACAGATAGCCCAAAAAACCAAGTACGTGCTCTTCCTTGCAAAGAATAAGGAAATAATTGCATCTTCAAGGCATCATCAGGAACACCTTGTTGACTAAAGGAAGCACAGACCAATAAAAAGGATTTAAGATGTTCTCTCACATCTTCATGTGGCAGTCCAACATATTGTCCATTAGAATTCAACATTTGAAATATTACTGGCTTGAGTTCAAAACTCCCAGCTTGGATTGCTGGCCTAACAACTCCTGGTTGTAAATCATCCAAAACGGGTACTACAAAATCTCATACAGTCCTATTTTGTATGCGATCATCTTACGGCAACAATGAGTTATTATAATTTTACTGTTGTATAGGGGGTATGGCTGCATTGTTCCCTGATAGAGCCATATTTCTTTGTTCTCAAAGTCTACTCTGAATAGTCCTTTCAATTTCTAGATCAAAATCGATAAGAAAATCTGATTTGCTTCAGGTCATAAAACACCTAAATTGAAGTTAAAGAATTAGCAACCAAGAAAAACCAGTTAGTGAATACTAAAAATAAAGTGCAAAAACACACAAACAAAAATACACATCAAACAAACAACATCCCCAGCAACAGCGCCAAAAACTTGATCAATTATTTAATGTCACAGCAATAATGTGCAAGTGTACACTGTCGATGCAAGTATAGTAGACAGATGTGAGTCTATCGAAAATTGAACTTATAGGGAGGGTAGTCTTTTGTCTATTAATGTCGGTTCAACACCTAGATGGAAACAAGATAAATTGTGAGAATAGCTGTCGATGCAATAACTTGAAAATAATAAAATAAAATATGATAATGATAAACTGGGATCCCCAACATGAATCTTCAGTAGAGCACTAAGTGCTCACAAGGTATAAAAAGATAGGTGATTGTCGAAGCAATAAAGTTCAATATATATCTTACTCAGCGGCACTCTTCTATTTAATCCGAGACCTAAACATGCATACTAACCTCACCTTCCGATGATGGCAATACGACACTATTAAGAACAAGTGGACTACATTCCTCTAATCCTTACTCAACTTCCGTTGTAATGCTTGTTCGCTCAAACTGTCACTACACTTTCCAGTGTTAGTAACTGCAATAACACTTCCGTGTTAAAAAAATTCGAACCCCAAGATTAAACAATAAAAGCATGATTGAATAATATAAAATGTAATCAAGAATTCATGTGCACTTCCATACAAATAGAAAATAGGGAATAATCACCAGCATTCATAAAGAAATAAGAAAGAATCGAGTGGAGAATACTATTCCTAATCAACTAGATTGAATCTCTCTATTCCCTCTTGTCTAGGACTTAGGTCTTCCGTTAAAAGCTAGCCTACATCTGGTTTTCATGTTGACTCACCCGTAAGAGGCTTAAGCTTTCATGGCCGCAAGCTTCAAGATCGGATGATGAAGGTGATGGTCCGAAAAAAAAAGAAAAGCTCCATTTTTCTTCCCACGTCCACCTTTTATGTCCTTCTCCAACGGTATAGGTGTCCTTTCCTCAAAATTATTTTGTCCTTGTACGTACAGGTTGGTTATACCAGACTAGACAGCTCACGCAATTTTAATTCTTATCCGGATAGCTCTCAAGTGCGGCGACAATTTTAGACGCAATCTAGAATTCACTTATGCAACGACATTAATGCAAAAAGATAGCAAAATTAATGATAAAATAGGTTAGGATTCACTGAGTTATAAAATGCAATTTACTAAACTGAAAATGGTAAAATGTAAGCTAAGGATAACTAAATGGGAATAATTTAACCAATAAGTAAGGGGGAAAACCTATGTTCTTTCTAATGCTATTAGGACACCTATGCTATTTGGAAGAATATAAATATTCACGTGAAAAGGAAAAAAATGGGACACTTTTTGGGGGGTATTATCTTCTTCAACCTATCTTTTTAAGCTTTTCGACTATGGTGGCTTAAGTCTCCTACATGTGAACCGACGTGAAAGAGACGTAGATTAGCTCCTAACGAGGAGCCCTAAGTGCGACACAAGAGAGAATGGATAGATTGAAGTCGAGATTGTCTAGGAATAGTATTCTCCACTTATTTCTTTTATATTTCTTTTCTAAATGATGGTGATTACTTTCTATTTTATGTTAGTACAGAAGTACACATGATTTCTGGGTTAAATTTTATTTTATTCAATCTTGCTTCTACTGTTTAATCTTTAGGTTTGAATTTTTTTAGCATGGAAATATTATTGGGGTCACTAACAGTGGAAAGTGCAGCGACAGTTCAAGCTAACAAGCATGACAATGGAAGTTACTTGAGGATTAGAGGAATTTCATCCACTTGGTCTTAATAGTGTTCCATTGCCATCATCGGAAGGTATGGTTAATATGCATGTTTAAAGCTTAGATTAAATATAGAAGTTAAGCTTCGTAAGATATTCATTGCAATTTAATGCATCGACAATCATCTATCCTTTTATACCTTGTGAGCACTTAGTATTCTGTTGAATATTCACGTTGGGGATCCCAGTTTATCATTATCATATTTTATCTTATTGTTTTCAAGTTATTTTTTTGACAACTACTCTCAATATTTATCTCGTTTCTATCTATTTATTACACTGACATTGATAGATAAAAGATAACCATCCTCGTGGGATCGATATCCGACAGACTCATATCTATCTACTATACTTGCATCGACATTGTACGCTTGCACATTATTGCTGTGATGTTAAACAGTTGACCAAAAAAATAGAACATCATAAGAGTTTAGATCAAAATCCTCCTTAACACCTGACTCAACCTGACAAGTTCGTCAAACCAAACTCTTATCAAAAGGCTGATGCTCATGAATCTGTCGCAAAAGAATTGGCCTCACCTGGTGTTTAGGCAACAGTCCTACATCCTCAAAGATAGAAAACCTCGCAAACATAACCCACAAATCAAATAGAGACTTGCAACTCAAAGCATCTGCAACTATGTTCGCCTTCCCTAGATGGTACTCGATCACATAATCATAATCTTTCAACAACTCGATCTACTGCCCTTGTCTCAAGTTCAACTCCTTTTAGGTTAGAAGATATTAAGACTCTTGTGATTGGTGTATATCACACACCTCTCATCAGTCCACTTAAAGGTAGTGTTCTTCTGAAGCAACTTCGTCAAAGGAGTAGCAATGCTCAAAAACCCCTCGACAAAGTGTCGGTAATAACTAGGTAACCCCAAGAAACTTCTGACTTTAAAAACGGTCCTTGGCACCTTCCAATCCAAAATTGCCTCAACCTTCTTTCAATCAAACCGAATGCCATCAACTAAAATGACAGGACCTAAAAATTCCACCTCACGAAGCCAAACCACACACTTGCTCAGCTTCGCATACAATTGCTTCTCTCGTAAAACTTGTAGAACTATTCTCAAGTGCTCATCGTGCTCATCCTCTAATCGAGAATACACCAATATAATATTTATTAAAACCACTACGAACCAATCGAAGTAGGAATCAAAGTACCATATTTCTTCTTCACAAACAACACCAGTGCTCCCCACAAGACACACTCAGACGAACGAATCTACGATCTAACAACTCTTGCAACTGTTGTTTCAACTCTATCAATTCCTTAGGTGCCATGTGATAAGGTGCAACAGACACTGGAGCAGTATCAGGATAGAGCTCAATACCAAACTCAAGTTCTCTATCCGGTGGTATACTAGGCAACTCCTCAGGAAACACATCTGGAAAATCACAGACAGCCTAAATCTCATCCAACCTCATATCCTTACTACCAACTTTCATGATGTAGGCTAGATAAGCTTCGTAGCCTTTCTAGACCAACTTCGCAGCACGAAGCAAAGAACCACATTCGACAACAACTCAAACTTCTCATCGACAACAACAAATAGAGAGTGACCAACTTCATCTCGCAATCCACCTTAGCCTCATGCTCGGACAACCAATCCATGCCCAAAATAATGTTGAATCCCCTAATTGACAAGTCAAGCAGAAGAACCAAAAGCACCTGTCCCTGAACAATCAGAGGAGAACAACATATACTCGATCCACCACTACACTATCACTTAAAGGGCTCTTAACCGTAAAACTCGATCTAGATGTTTCTACCATAATCCCTAACTCTCTAGCTAAGTCTTTCAAGATAAATGGCCTCGTCACACCAGAATTGATACGAGTCACAAAGGCCTTAGGATGTGTACACGAAAGAAAGAGAAAATCAAGATTCACTTTCTTGTTTTCAAGAAAATCAAGAAATCGAATCTTGGCCCAATTTTGCTGTTTAGAGAGATTTCAAGAATCAAGAAAATCAAGATTTTAAATCTTGGAAATCTTGGTCCAAGAAACCAAATCTTGCAGCCAAAGCGCATTGGATCTCCGTTACGAGCATCAACGAACCAATTTCGGTAGAATATGGAATACAAGCCCAAGTTCTTGAAGGCAAGGCCCAATAAGATGATTCCAAGCCCAAACAAGAAGACAAACCATACTTACTTGAAAATCAGGCCAAATTGTCAAAGTGGCCCAATTTGTAAAGTTTTATTTTTCTAAATACTTAGTTTACATTTTTATGTAGATATTCAGTCCAAGAGGCCCAATTAAAAGCCCTTGGCTGAATTTCCATTTAAATATTAAAATAATTAGGAGTTTTTTAATTTTTAGTTTTCTAATAGATTAGGAAAACAATTGAGAGGCCTATATAAAGGCTTGGCCGGCCACCTTGTGATTCACTTCTCAATTATATTGAAAATTTTAGATTTGTTTAAGTGCAGAATTCTGTTTGAGTTTTTCTCCAAGAATTCTCTCTTGAGTCTTTTTTAGAAGTTGTTTTAATAATCTTTTGATTGTGGGAGCCATCTTCAGCCTTCTTCTTGCCATTGATATTCTTTGGAGGAGAGATTAGAGTCGTTTAAAGGGAGTTGTGAAATCTTTCGGGATTTCAAGGATTCTTAGGACTTATCTTTTCATTTCTTGCTGTCAATTTTTTCTTTTAAATTCTGCTTGTGTCGATTTTATTTAATCACTTTGTTTGCTATTCTTGTTGCGTTTCAGGCGTTCCTAAGCATTCCAAATCTGATTCGCCCTCTTCTTTATTAAAGATCGGATCGCCTCTTTTGTTCTTGGCAGCAAAATTTGTTCAAACTCCCTAAATTCCTTGTTCTTGTCAATTTCTTCTTTTCAGATTTGGGTTTTTTTGTTTGGTAGAATTTTGGGGAAATTTAACTTGCTGTTTGTGTCTTTCTTTTCAGATTCGGCAGATTGGAGTATTCTTTGGGGTTCAATTACATGTTCTTGATTCCCCAAGAACCTTTATTAACAATTATTCCTATTCTCAATTTGATTCTTTGCTGATTTGGGGATTTTTATTCCAGATCTGGAAATTCAAAGTTCTAATCTTTTAATCTTTGTTTCGTTTCAGATCTGATTGTTTCGAACTTTCGTAGGAGTTTCCCATGACTTGACAACTCGATCTTGGTCCGCGCGCAACCTTCTATCAAGAATCAACTAAAGGTAGAAGAGGAAAAGACTATAGCGTGAAAGTACTTACGGTAACATTAGTGGCCTCTCTAGTCTGGGGCTTCCTCACTGCATAAACTCTGGCTGGACCACCATCACCACCTTAAGTACCACCACGCTGACCAGCACCTCTACCACCACAAAACTCTTTACCTCCAAGAGCTCGTAAATGCTCTAGTGGCATACCTTGATGAGCTGAAGCAACATTGACACCAGCGATATGCTGTAGTGCTCCTACCATCTCAAATATGAAATACTCGACGCAACCCATCTAAGCATCGTCCCGTGGTGACTCATCGTTATCCATACTACCCCGATCACAACGCGAAGGCATAACGACTATCGTATACTAAAGATAAGAGTAGTGAGTAGCACCAAGAGATCCAAGATTAACTAAATACAGTTTCTATACTGCATTGCGTTCCCGATCCTACCCCAAGAACAACTTATATCACAAAGATCATGTATAGGCAAAAATACGAAAGTTTTTAATCATCACAAGCAAGCAAACATAATAATCCAAGATCATTAATATTCAAGAAGCGTAACTAGTCTAGACCAGCTTATGATTTTAACCTAGAGCTTTGATACCACTAAATGCGACACCCCAATCCCAATCGGGATGGACCGGCACGAATTTGAAACATTACATTAGCCACCTAAGTGACTCTCTAGCTAACGACCACCCAAAACACACCCCAAACTTATAAGACCTCAATCTTATCTAAATATTAGTTATCTATTAATGCGGAAGCAAATTATGAGACAATTTTAAACTTTTCCTAGGTAATTTAACCTAAGGTCAGTTTCATTATTTTACCACCTATAGAAAAACTAATCAAATTTTATATCTAAATGGTTACCGACCTTCTTTTAGTCAAAACTTTGCAATCCAAAAAATTTCAGCTTAAATTGAGTTCGTTTGCCATGTCTAATTCAAGTTTTACTATTATGGACTAAATTGTAACAAATACAATCTATCAGAATCTATTCCAAATTACAAATTAAATGTGTTTCTAATGAATTTTACCCATTACGAGACTAATTCTAAAATCTTACCAAGTTTTCTTATGATCTAGGGCTTTAATTAGACAAATAAATTTTCAGGACTAAATAGTAACTTTAACAAATTAGAATACCAATTTAAAAAGAAAAAAATTCAAACCCCCAAAAACCCAAACGCCCGTGTGTCATTAAATGCCCGTGTTCGTATCGTGAAAAACTTTTTGGCATATCGCACACGTCTGTGTGGATATCCTACACACTCGTGTGTGATAGCTCCAGTTTCCACACACCTATGTCACTTACCCACACACCTGTGTGCAACCCCTCACATGCTCATGTGGATAGGCACATATACGTGTGAAAACCACTGCACCTATTTTTGCTAAAAACTTATTTTAAAGTCTGATTTTGCATTTTTTAACAAGGAAATAAATCTGATTTAACTACGATTAATTAACATATATATATATACAGAACTTCAATTGAATTTATTAACATCAATTAAGCCTCAATTAAGTGGAATTAAGCAATTAATTTCATGCACATCAAACACCGAATAAATCAAAAAAGTTTTAAAAACCTTAGTGAATGTTAACAAAAACAACAACTAAATTAATATCCAATTCATGCTTAATTCACAACCAATCATTCACCAACCAAAAAGAATTAAACATGTCAATTTAATTTCCATAAGCATTTTCAATACAAAAAATCAATCATTCATGTCTTTCAATCATCAATTGATATAGAAACAATCATACATAAATATATTGACATCCATTTCTCATGGCTTAATAGGTTGATCATACACTGGATAAATGGATCTCCGAACTCCCATAAATATCAAATACTGTCCAACTAGTTAAGCGGGACGAAACACATGCTCCCTTATAGCACCTCAAATAACCCATTGAGTGGAGACTCATGCTCAACATTCCCTTATCTACTCGAACAAATTAGTCCACCTAGAGCCATATGCTCACAATGTCACAAATAAAGATGGGTACCCACATATCCTATGGCATGTCAACTATATCCAATGGATCCACCATGCATGTGGACAATATATTCAATCAAACATAACATATAAATCAATCATTAGTGTGCTCAATTTAATGTGACAAGATGCTTATGTGTAGCATGTAACATAGCATTAAATATCCAATTAAATCAAGCAATTCATTTGTCAATTTTTCGTAATTAATTACCAATTGAAACATTAACATATCATGATAAAAATTTCAGTACACATGCTTAAAATCATCCTTGAAATTAATTTAATTAAATAGCACAACACCAAACAAAAATTCACTTACCATTTTTTAATACAAATTTATTTTTTGCACATTTAATACCAATCTTGCAAAATCAACCATTAATCCATAATTAATTAATTTGAACCATTAATTAATTTTAATCATTAATTAATGTACTAATTAAACATAAGTGAGGGTAAATTTACCAAATCACCCTTAGAAACATTCACCACACAATTTTATTCTATCACAACATGTGATCAACTAGGCAATTTCGAGCTTCAATTTCGGTTATCTCAGTCCTCTTCAATATTCGGAGCTTCAATAGACGCAAAGAAGACATTACCACATTTCCAAAACTATATTAAACACAAATTTTAATTAACTATACTAATCAAAATTCACTCTCAAAGATACCTTACCAGATTTGTAACATTAAGTCAAAAACTCAATTCCTCAAAAAATCGACCTCTCCAGCCCTTCTAATCATTTCCAAACATCAATACTAAACCAATTACACATAAACTAAGTATCAACTTCACATTTAAATCAATTTCACAAAAATCCGGAAAATTAATTCATGAAGATGATGAAATTCGAATTTTTTTTTCAATTACCTCACAAACCATGTTTAATCTTGACAAATAAAACCAAAAACCTTCTAATAGATCCATTTTGAGTTGAAAAATCTATTGATTTGTGGATTTCCTCTCAAAATTTAAGATCCACAATTAAAGCACCTTAAGCTTTTGAAGAAGATGACAGTGATAAGAAATCCTTTAATTGTCTCTCAAATCATGTAAAAATGTTTCTAATCTTCATAAAAACAAGTTTAAGATTGAAGATTACCTTTGATTCACTCTAAAGTCGTTGATTGAAAATCTTGATTTAAGAAGCTTAAGAAATTTTAGAATTTTTTTGGCTAGTTTTGAGAATAATTTCGTGTGAATTGAGAGAGTACTTTGAGAAAGAAAATGGCTGGATCTATTCTCTGATGATAGATCTTTAAAACCATGCAAAGAAAATGAAATTTATAGCTCTCTAATATGATGTAATTGGTGTGAAAAGTAGGCTAGATGCATTGTTTTTAAAGTCGAAACAACCCACTAGAATTTAAAAATTGTGGAATTTGCCTAATGGCCACTCCCATATTTCCCTTGTTTTACCATTTAATCATTTCCCTCCAAATTTCTGAAATTTATGGTTTATTTGTCAAATAAATACTCTAAACTTCACCTTGTTTTACAATTAAACCCAATTTGATTAATAATAAAATTTTACCTTATTTTACAATTAAACCCAATTTAATTAATAATAAAATTTAGCTCAAATTAACCCCAAATAAACATTATTTTAAAATTCTTTTTCGACCCAAATTAATTATTTTCACTAATAATTATTTAATTACTTTAAATTAATTTTCCAAAAATATTTTATATTTTTGGATTATTGTGTAATCGATTTTAGAGGAAATTAATATCCTAAATTAAATTAAAATTATTAGAAACCCTTAAATTCCTAGTTTCACACTTGGAACTCGAAAAATATACCCGAAACTTCTAGACCTAATTTAGGTATATTACAGAAAATCTATGACTAATTTGAAACAAATCAAATATTCAGGGAAAAACTGAAAAAAACTATTCAAAACAGGGGTCACATGGCTGTGTGGTACAGAGGCAGACCTGTGTGGCCAACCGTGTGGTAGACCATGTAGCATTTGAAATACCCACATACGACCGTGTCGCAGGCCGTGTGCTAAACCGTGTTCAATTCGATGTTGGGTCACACGGCTGTGTCGCAGGCTGTGTGTCCGCCCGTGTGAAAATTGCACCTAAACGCGTTCAGGGCACACGCCCGTGTGGGCTGCCTGTGTGCATCACACGGCCGTGCAACTGCTAGTGCCCTAGGCTGTGTGTGCTTAAACGTGACCAAAATCATGCTCATTTTCCATCCAATTGCATACGTACCTAACCAAATTCATAACAAATCATCACAAGAACTCAAAACACATCAAGAACAACCAAAATATGCCAAATATATCCACTTAAGACCTAACCAAAACATCATATACAAGTCACATTGTAAGCGTTTAACCTTTCACTACACTAACTACCGTTTACTCATAGCATATACACCATTTAACCTATCTCAACTTCATCAAACCATACCCTATCATGACATATATCATTCATGCTCAAAGACTCATGCTCAACTTAAAGTTTAACAAACATATATATAAGGTTACCATTCCACAACATCAAACATACCAAACCACCACACATAGCTATACAAACATAATCATTTGACTTACATGCCATAAAGCCAACTTGTTTACAAATCTACCCAAGAGTTCCTCGGGATAGTGTGATTCTTCGAGCTGATTCGATCTTTCGATTTCTACAAACGTATCTACAAGAAATAAGATAAAGAACACGAGTAAGTTTTCATAAAGCTTAGTAAGTTCATTGATTAAACGATAAATCTTTTCGAATTGAAACACAGCAAATCAAATAATAAGATTAAAAGGAAAAGTTCCTATAACAAAGTTATTATCAAAATTCCTATCAATCATAGCTCACAATAGGTGAGTATTGCACAGTATAATAATTCAAACCATATTCCAAGTTATCATTTAATAAGATCTCGTTTTAGGTAATCCAAGGTATCACTTATTTGAGTTACTTCAAAAATTTGACTGGCTCATGATGCTGCTCACACAAAATGCAGAGAATCTGCAACACATCCAGGATCTCAAGCCATCGCTACGGTCTGTATCATTGGTACATAGTACCTGTAAATAATCACCGGCTCACGATGCTACTCACACAAGTTGCAGAGAATCCACAACACATGCAGGATCTCAAGCCATCGCTATGGTTTGTATCACCGGCTCAAATCTTGATAGATAACACCGGTACAAAGCCTAATATTTAGTGACATCTCGTACTCAATATATTCATTTATTATTTATTCTCTAATAATTCAATAGATAAATACAACATTTGATCTAATTAAAATAAAACGTGTAATATGTAATAATCATTATAAACATCAAAATAATTTTACAAACTTACAGGATTGATTTGTTGTAACGGCTCAGAGTATCTCAATCAGTGATTGACATTATATCAATTCATTATTTCCATTTTCAATTACACACATCAATATAATCCAACATTATGCAATTAAGTACATATAATATATTTAAAAATGTACTAAAATTAAACCAAATGAACATGCTTGACTAATCCACAACAACAATTAAGGTACAAGGACTACTCAGCAAAATTTTTTCTTTTCCTCGATTTTCAACACGTTCTCAATCTAGAATAATAATTTCATTCAATTAACTAATACCAATAGTAAAATTAACTAATTTTTATGCAATTAAGTATTTTTTATGTTTTTACAAAATTACCCCCAATATTTCACTTTTATGCAATTTAGTTCATAAGTCCAAATAATGCAATTTAACCATTTTCAATTGAATTCAAGCTTAGCCTAGTTGTTTGGGGCATTATTCAAACCCATGTGTCGAAACCATTTTTTGAAAACAAAAATTTGGGTTGTCGACTTTAAAAATAAAACTGGAGTCGCCACCGATCCTTTATTGAGGTGTGATCGGCTCACCTTAAAAACAATTTTGGTCTACGAAATTCGAGAAAAAGGGTTCGGGAGTCAGTTACGCACGAGGAAGGGTTAGCACCCTCGTAACGCCCAAAAATCGGTACCAAATTGATTATTTGATGTCTTAATGTCGAAGGTTAAAAAGATTTTTAAAATTCAAATGATGAAACTTGAAAATGATAATCAATTGTTCAAGTCATGCGAAGAAATTGAGACCCAATACGTTAGGGTACAATTTCTCAAAATCCCCGAATTTTGAATATCACTTTTGCTTTATAAGTAAATCTTCATTTCGAGGAAGCAATTATGTCATGCCCAATACGTTAGGACATAACAAATTAAGTTCCCAAAAATGATTTTTACTTATATATTTTAAATAACGAATATTCTCGGTTATTTGGAATTAACAAAGAAAATCGGAACCCAATGCGTTAGGGCTCAATTTTCCTCGAAAATCCCTAACTTTGAATATCGTTTTTATTTTGAAAACCCTTGAATCATAAAAATTGATTTTAATATTTTGACAAAATAAAATGTATTTTAAAAATATGTTAAAAATGTTAATGCAATATGAAACAAATATTTTAATTTAAATTATGCATATTTATAAGTATAATATATAAACAATTTTAGCAAATACGTATAGGAATATGAGGGAAAGGGAAAAATGCGTAAGTCATAAAAATAATAATACACATAAAATACACATAAAATATATTAATACATGTTTTTTTTAAAAATGTAAAAATATAATGTATTAGTAAATATAAAAACATGGAAAATGTTTATAAAAGCCTTGAAAAGAATGAAAAATATATGTACATATTATAAAATGTATATACATATGAATTATAAAACATGAAAACATAAATATTATTATATTAAAAATGAATGTATATAAAATATGTACGAACTATAAAAATAAAATATATGGTAATAAAATATATATACGTACTACCTATATATTTAAAACATTTATAATATATATGTATATTAATATATATATAGGCACACACATATAAATACAATAATAATAATATAATAATAATTATAATAATAAACAATATAAACAATATAATAAAATAAACTAAAGAAAACAAATTAAGGACTAAATTAAAATGCCAAATGAAGTTGAGAGCTAAATTTGAAAATAAAAACAAGAAAGGGAGTAAATTTAAACAGTGCAATAGATAAAGGACCGAAGAGCAATTTTCCAACTCACCTAAAGCGCTGCACACTATTGGACCAATTTGAAACAAAAATAAAATGTGCAGAAAATTTAAAAGAGATAAATTGAAAAACACCCTAAAATCATGAGGACTAATTGCGAAAATAGCCCTTTTGAACCCTTATAAAATCCCATTTTAAAACCCTAAAGTCATTCCCTTTCTCGCCATTTGAAGTTGCGCAGTAGCTTCCTCTCTTCTCACCATTCAAGCCCCATTTCCAGGCCAAAGAACGGCGATGTGAGGGCACTCAACGACACCCCAACAAGAAGTCCTCCTTTCCTTCTTCTCTTTATTTATTTTTGTTTTAGGATAACAAAAGAAAAACAAAATAAAGTAAAAACGATAAAATGAACAAAGAAAAATAAAAATCATCACCTTCAAAATCCTTGCCTTTTTCCTTGTATTTTCTTTTCCTTTTTTCCAAAGACAAAATTTGCTAACCCTTTTACTGATTCAAAATCGCTTTAGACGTACCCAAAATTTACAAAACCATTTTTCTTTTTTTTTTTTTTCCTCTCTCGCCTTTGATCAATCCTCTGTTTTTGATTTATTGCGGTGGAATCAGCATTATGCTTGAGTTCTTGATCGTGGGTGAAACGACGTGGGTGATGGACGGTTCTTTAAGCGTGGGAACGTCTTGTGTTGAGGCTACCTCTTGCTTAGAGCTTCTGTTATTTTAGGCCAATTGGGCCTTGTAATTGGGTTAAGTTGTAATTTGGCCTTTGGGTTAGGGTGTTATTGGGTTTAAAACTGAGTCTGTAATTTATTGTATTTTTATTTTCAGGTTTATGCATTTGGGCCTGGGCTAAAATGGCCTATTACACCATGTTTACTATTATTTCACATCAAGTCCTCGTAATTTTATCACTTTAACATTTTAGTCATTTAACATTAAAATTACTAAAAATTACTTTACAGAATAGTCTTATTTAACAAACCAAGTTTAATAATTTTCCACTAAACTTCAAAAACACACTAAAATAATTAATGAGATAATCCACAAGATTTGATAGTTTTACAAATTAGTCCTCGGATTAGCTAAATTAAGCTAAAATGAGCTCAAAAACATAAAAATTACTAAAACGGGCATCAAATACATACAGAATTGGAAACCTTAACTAGGCCGAAGCTTCCCAAATCTGCTTCCATGGCTTTTCGATTTTGAAAGAATGAAAGGCAAAGATAAAATTCAGATTTCCATCAACTTTTATTTTAAAATTTATTTATTTACCTAACTACCATGTTACCCTTTTAATTTTCATCCACATTTAACAATTTCAAGCCCTTTACCATACACAATCATCATCTATGGTATATTTACAATTCAAGGAGGGTTTAATTGCACAATATGTCCTTCAATTATATTAAATTCCTACTAAACAAACTTAATTTCAATTTAACCCTAAACTAATTAAGACTAAATGAGAAATAGCCCAAAAGTTAGTGGATTTAATCATGTCACCACCACTTGGACTTTTTGACCATGGTTTAATCACCATTTTGCTCCCTTTATTATTTAAAATCTATAGTAATTAACTTTTACCTCTTTTACAATTTAATCCTTTTACCTTAATTAAGCAATTAATCGTAAAAATTATCGGACCAAACTTTAATTCACCTATAATACGACTATGTCAATGACGGTATTAAATTACGAAAACGAGGCCCTAATACCTCATTTTCAACAACCACTTGACTTTTGGGCTAAACCAGTTATACTAACCATTAATTCAATTGATTAAAATTTATCAAATAAAAATTTAATATAAAATTATTTTTGACTCGTATAATTTAAATATTAATTATACGAACTAACTCTTTATATTTGTGGTCCCAAATCCACTTTTGCCGACCCTACTAAAAAATGGGTTGTTACAATATCACTATAATAGACTTGTAAATATTAATAAATAATATTTACTGACTCGATCATCAAAAAATGGGGTTTCAGAACCACTATTTTCGACACCACTAAAAAATAGACTGTTACAATCATGATTAAATCGTCTAGTCAACAAACTAAACAAAAATAATAAAAAAATTAGTACACTATTGTCACGAAATATTCGAATGATGTGCAAGTGTACAGAGTTGTCAAAAAGTAATAATGTAGTAAGTAAAAAGTATTGTCTCCACAAGGACTGTATAGGAAAATATTGTGAAATTAAAATCTTAACAAGTTAGTGGTTGAAATATAATTGTAAGTAGATTGAATTAACTAATTAACTTAACTAAAAATTAATTAAGTATGCTCAAAATGAATGAAATATGTAAACACGAATATTAACCAAAATTCAAAAGTTTATTTAGTATGACATAAAAGAGTTTGATTAATTGCCTTCTTTAACTTAGAATTATTAAAATAGTGTTAATGATGTCACATAAGAAATCATAGAAACTTGGCTATTTATTAACCCATGAAGTCACACTTATTTAATTATTAAATTTTTCTAGCATATGTCTATGGTCAATCAACTTAGTAATTTTCATAAGCAAACATCATATAATGTAAGGTAACATTGATATTTCTACATTGAAATAGTTTAATCACATGAATCCTAAGGTTATGCAAGGTAATAAATTTATTTTGATATTATTACTAATTTGACCTAATTTATCATAAAAAGATCAAACATGCACCATTCGGATATTGTGTCAATTAATTACAATCTTATTCTATTTAAATAATTAATTTAATTGCATCCCTACATTTTTAATGCATGAATAGCATGTTCATGATTTTATCCGAATGGATAATCAACCAAGGCACATAACATTTTTAACAATATTTTAATAATCTAGCTAAGAGAATGCAATCAATTTGAAACAAATTAGAATTAAGTCATTTCAATTAAATTAAAAGCAGAAAAATATTCAGCAATCATCTTCATCAATTCAAAACAAAATAAAAAGCAAAAAGGGAAAGAATCTAGAAGACAAATCTATTGTTTCTCTGTAGCTTAGGTTGTATTATTTTTCTCCTTCCTTCTGATTTTCTCCTTTCCACAACTGGCTTCAAGATGTCGAATTTTGCTACTCAAAAAAAATTTTGAAATGCTTTTCTCAAACTCTTGTGTTACTCTCTCAAATGGAAAGTGAAAGAATGAAGAAAGGGAGAAGAGATAGTGAGTGAGGGATGAGTGAAATAAGTGAATAGCTAAGGGTTATTTATACTTGTAGAGGCTGGTTATTTTTAGCAAATGAGAACCTTGAAAATCTCTCTTCACATGGCTGACCCTTCCTTTAAGGAAAGTGGGTAGATGACTTTGTTAATTTTGTTTGATTCATGTTTGATTCATGGGAGAGAAACCTTGAAAAGGGTAGGGGAGTTGGACGGTCACATATGGGAAATTACTTGCTGATTTTCAATGTTTTACCAAGTCTTGGGTTGCTAATTTAGGCACCTCTATGGACGGTTGGGCCTTCTCCTCCTTAGTACGTTGTCCATTTTGCTAACCCAATTCTTGAGCTGGGTTAAAAGAATTTCCAATGTTCAATATTCCTTTAATTTTGCGTCCAAAGTTGACCATAAATCAGCCCTCTTCTACATGGCTTATGATGTGGAAATGCTACAACATTGAGCATCAAAAGGTGAGCTTCAAGACTGTCATTTCCTTTAATACATTGTGACTCAAAAATAGCAAAAATAATGTGTTTTAGTGTATAAAATGATCAAAATAGGAAATTCATCTTAGTATCAACTAATAGGATAAAATTATAAGAAAACTCCAAAATTTGTTATCAAACACCCAAGATTTGCATGAAGTACTAGTTCAGAAGTGTTGAAGATAACTCTATATTCTAGAGTTATCAACTATCTAGCTCATTTGTCTTTTGACTAGTATTAATTTACAAAGTAATTAAACTAATAACAATTTTCACCACCGCAATCCTGGGGAACAGCGCCAACAACTTGATCACCTCCAAATATTTAGAGTAAAAATAGTGCAACGAATATATATAATTAAATGTGGTATCTGCAAGTGAGCAAGTCAAATTGTAATATAGTTTGTTTACAATGAAACACTAGGTAAGTATTTCAAGGATTGTACCCAAGGGATTGCAGATTGGAGAAACTATTATTAAATCAATTACAAAAATAATTACTAATCAAATCGAGTTACAGACTAGTAGTGTGAATCAAAATTAAAGTATTAATTAAACTAATTAAATTACTTAACCTAAATTATGTTAGAGTATGCCCAAAGATCAATCATGAGATGGTTGTAATAACATACTTGATTTATCATGTTTATTAATATAAGGCGTTACCATTATTATTTCAGTTTCTTTTTCGTGTGTATAAATAAACTGTTTTATAATAATATCCTGAGAATAATATGATTATCTTAAAAGATCCTTAGTCAAGTATTATTGTTGGATAGGACAATGATAATGCATTAAGACTAACATGCAGTTGATTGATGATAAAGAGTTGTCATTGATATGGAATGTCAGAATCGATGCATGAACATGTGTGTTAGAGAACAACATATTGGACTAACCCATTATGAGTATGTTTCTTGGATTATTCTGTAATTGTCACAACATTACTCATAGTGATTAATATGTATATGATCCTCAGACTTAAGATCATCATAATCCTAACATCGTGAGTAGTATATCTTGATACAGTCAAACGTACACCGTAACTGGTTGTTCTATAAAGGCTAATGTTGGATATACCACAATCGATGTAGAGGGATATGGTTGGTCGATATAGAATAAGTCCCTCCAACATAATGGGAGTAATATCTTAGGCCACTTGATTAAGTGAGACTAGAAATGCATGACCATGCTCAAATAAGTTGATATGAGATGTCATACTTATTTGTATATCGTAGTCTGCTTAAGATATCAAAGAACATGGAATGGACTATGCAAGTGTGACTATTCCATGACTTGTGTCCAATCCTGAGATAAAGGACTTAAGGATTATTGCATAAAAGGTTAATCATAAAAAAGGTTATGTCGAATCATGATCTCTTGTGAATTAGGTAGCAATGATGCATTGCTAGATGCCACTCATTGTTTGTAACATTGGAATCGTTCTAGTATTACAGCTAATGTTACAGGAACCTACAGGGTCACACCCTATAGTTGAGATGAACGGAATAAACCATAGTTGGTATTGTTTTTTGGGGGTCGCTTGAATTGAATTAGTTATAGAATTAATTTAATTTGGTAATCAAATTTCCAACACATAATGTACAAGGTTGTTGTACGCATAATGAGGACATGAATTTGGTTAGCATATGAATTCAAATAAATATATGGTTTACTGAAATTATATTATAATTAATGTAATTATAATTTTTGGTTTAAAATATTATTTTATTTATTTAATTCCTAAAAACCCTAAAAATAAAATATTTATAAGGATCCCGTTTGTCCTTTGCTTGGGTCTAGCAGCCGTCAAAGAAAAATCACTTTCAAAACTATTTTGGGGATTTCTTCCGTTCGTAGTCAACTGGGTGGATTACGTAGAGATTAGATTCTCGATAGATTGTGACTTGGTTCGACTGTAGATCAGACTACACGTTGTTGGGAAGTTGCTATCTAATCAGAATAAACACTAGGTAATTTCGTAACCTTTTTCACCCCGATTCGTTCCTCACACATGGATCCGTGGTTAGCGTCGCCGATTTTTAAATTTTCCGCTGCGCCGTAGGGGTGTCAGTGATCCAACAAATTAACCTAATGAAATTTCCTATTCCTAGTGTCAACGATGTGAGCTCCTAGCCTATGATCGATTAACAGGCAGAAGATCAACTCACTTACATGATTGTAATTAACCTTAGAACATGGGTTTTAGTGAATTAGCTATTAAATAACCAAATATTACCTTTCAACCTCTACTGATTAATTAATCAACCAATACTCACTTATCTTTCAAACTCACTTTCTTGACCGGGATAAATTACGATTTACTCGGCAAACTTATCTTTCGACCTCGTTTAACCTAGATTACTTCTTAGGGTTTTCAATCCTATGGTTTAAGCATGCATAATTTATACCAACTAATTCTATGTGAAACCCTTTGTTCTTTCCTTAATTGGTCCCTATCTGCTCGTTAAACTTGAAACAAAACGTTTTTCAGTGGTGTCAAAAATAGTGGTTTTAAGGCCACCAAATTCGACGAGTAAGTTCATAAATATTATTATTTAATATTTGTGAGTCAAATATGGTTTTAGAAAGGTTTTTACTTGGGTAATTTATGTTATATAAATGATTTATAAAGTTCAAGTGGTAAGACCACGAGGTTAAGTAGTTTTAGAAAATAAGGTATCGGGAACTCATTTTATAAACCGAGCTGTAAATATTTTTATAAATATTTATGGAATTTCATTAAGGTGGTATTAAATTTTCGTTAAAAATTTTTAACGTTTTGATAGTTAATTAAGTAAAACGACTAAATCGTAAAGTTGAAAAAGTCAATCGGTATTAGTTTAAAGGTGTTAATTGATTAAAGAATCATAATTGGATGGACTTAATGGGTAAATTACCCAACATTAAGGTTGTGGACGGTTTAATTTTTAATTTCCTTTAACTTTATATATGTTTTCTGCAATATTTTTAATATTAAAATAATATATAAGGTTAAAAGAAGAAAACATAAGGTTTTCTTCTTCATTTTGGTTTTGTTCACCACCAAATTCACTATGGAAATGCTTCAAGGTTCGGCTATGGCTATAACTTTGCATGGTAAGCCATTTTTCATTCATTTCTTTTAATTTTTATGTTTTTTTTATCATTGCAATTAGGTCCAGCTAGCCGGTACCTTTGGTTGTGAAACTCTTAAAGATTTTGAATGTTGCCATTGATGAATATAGTGATTTTTTATGTTAAATGATGAATTTAAATTTTCTTTTTTATTTAAAATTATTTTGTTAAGTGATTTTTGAAGAATTTATCGATTAGGGACTAAATTGTTAAAATAGTAAAAGTACAAGGATTTGATGTGAAATTGTTGCAAAATGGGCTGAAATTGGTACCATAAATATTTAGCTAATATGAATTGGCAATAAAATCATTAATTTGCATGTTTTAGGCTCAAGGACTAAATTGAATAAAAGTGAAATGTTAGGGAAATTTTGTAAAATGTCAAAATGACTAAATTACATAAAATAAAATGTTTTACTATATAAATTAATAAATTGAATGAAATTATTAGTTTAGATCAAGATTGAGTTTAATATCGAGGAGAATGGAAAACTACCAAAATGCCCTTATACTTTGACATTTCTGCAATTTAGCCAAGTAAGTTAGTGTGAACTGTATTATATATAATGTTGATTAAATTGAATGTTAGTATATGATTCAATTGAAAATAAATCAATATATATGTTATTTTACAATTTATAATGTCATGAAACTACGTAAATCCAACGAAGTACAACGATTATTGAGCCCCTTAGGAATTCATAGGATACAAATGGCATGTCATTAGGGTTTACCATGTTTTGGGTTCTGGACTTGACTGTCCTAATGGTGGCTGAGTTCCAGCATTTGTTGCGGATACTCGACAGCTTGTTGAGCAGCACCATGTAGCTACATTTCGACTGACAGCTTGTGTAAGCAGACCCAAGTTACCATGTTTCGGGTGGTGGACTTGAATGTCCTATCGTTGGCTGAGTTCTGGCATTTTTGTGGAGACTTGACAACTTGTGGAGCAGCACCATGTAGCTATGTTTCGACCAATAGCTCGTTCGAGTTGGCCCATTTCACAGCTTGTGTGCGCATATATGTAAAGGAAAGGATAGACTATAGTTATATATTTAGCACACTTCATGTGAGCTATCCCGCGTATCCAACGGCATTCTAAACGGTTCAACGAGCATGAAAATGAAAGGAAAGGTATGTGTTAAATATGAACCAAGACATTTATGTATGAAAGACTTTAAAATGGTGAGCTACATGGAAAATATGTTATGTTGAGATGGATGATAAATCCAATTGAATCATGCTCAAGTATAATGGTTATCCATGATAAATTCATATGAATTATATTTAAATGATCTAACATGTGTTGTTGATGTGCTTAGGCTTATGCTAAGCTTGTGGATATGATTGATAGTTGTGATTATGCTTGTACTATGCATATGAAACGAGTAAGAAAAGAGAATGAAACGATAAGTACGTAATTGAGATGTATTATGATGTTATAAAATGTTTAATGTGATAAATGATGTATTTATATGTGAGCAAACTGCTTATGCTATAGAAGAGTCTAACTAAATCATGGATAAATACACTGAGTTGGGAATTAATAATGTTGTTTAGGCTTATGATAAGCATTGGGGATGAATGGAAAGTAAGTGAATAGAAAGATATATAAGCTCATAAAAGATTGATGATTATATATTATGTCTCATGAAATTTTGTTATGTTATGAATGGTTAATATGTATGCGACATTAATGAACTTACTCATTTGTGAGTTGATGTTTATGGTTGATAAATCTTGAGGTATTGGTATAAGTATATTTAACCTATAATGTTCATTATTGAAATGTAATATTATGCTTATAGTTTATACAAGCTTATTAAGCATTCATTGTTTATGTAATTATCTTTCTCTTACTTTACAGATTATCGGAAGATCGATTGAGTTGGAAGCTAGTCAGAGATCCATCACACTATCCATTGAATTTGTCGGTAGATTTTGATGTTTTTATGTCATGGTTATACTGGCATGTATAGGTGTTTTGTGCTTGATAATATTACCACTATGTTTGGCTTGTAAATATGGTTTATGATTTATGACATTTTGGCATTTTTGGGTTTGATTGCTAATGTTGAAAAGGTTTAGTGATGATATGTTTTGAATGGTCAAATTGGTATGCTTGTGTGTGATATCGGCATGAAATGTTGCTTTGAATTTGTGAAACTTATGTCATTTTGTTGCCTTGAAGGTTGGTATGCTTTTGGCACTTTGATGCTTAATGGTTGGTGTTTATATCATCAAATACCATAATGATCTAGTTTTATTATGCATGTTTTAAGTACATTTTGAATGCTTGGATATAGGTGCAAATGGCTTGTGTGTGTAAGCTTGTTTTGGGTGAGAGAATTGGCTTAAAAGTGAAACCTTTGATAAATTCAAAAAGTTTCGTGTGGAAGTGGAGAAACAACTAGGTTTATCCGTAAAGACACTTCAATCTAATTTAGCTAGGGAGTATTTATCAGATGCGTTCTTAGGTATCCCAATTAACCGCGCTGAGCACTCCACAATAGAATGGCGTGGCAGAGTGAAGAAATCAAATGTTGATACACATAGGTCATTCGATGTTAAGTTATTCAAAGTTGTCAACTCCTTTTAAGGATATGCATTACAAATAGATTGGTATATTCTGAATGATGTACCAACTAAGGCTGCATCTGGAACACCATACAAATTGTGCCACGGCAGAAAGCCAAGAATAAATCAGTTAAGGATTTTGGGATGCCCAACCCACGTATTGGATAAAGATATGAGGAAGTTCGATTCATAAACAAAATTGTGTATGTTTCTACTATATCCAAACGGAAGAAAGGGTGGTTTGTTATATAACCTGAAAGAGCAAATAGTGATAGTGTCAACTCATGCTACTTTCCTTGATGAAAGTTACATGAATGACTTCAAACCTCAAAGTAAAGAAGTACTTGAAGAACCTTTGGGAAATAAACAAAGCCCTATAGAAACTGTTCCAGAACTAACTGCTAATAGTAAGCATGCAGATGGTTAGCAACATAGGGTGCTTCGCAATGACAGGGTTTCTCGCAGGCCTGAGTTTTCTAATCTAGCGGAAGTGTTTTAAAACACGGAGTCTGCTGAGCAGAAGCATGATGACCTAGTCACATATGATAAAGTGATGTAGAGTGCTGACTCTATGCTCTAGGTGTTGGATCACCAGTACACCTAGTGGTGCAATGGATAAATTATTCCGGTGATCATTAGCCATGGATCCATGTACGAGGAACGAATTGATTTGAAATAAAGGTCGAACATATACCTTTCAAAATTGAAAAGTGATGAAAAACATTGTTGATAGGATCCCTTTCGGAGATGTCGATTCCAAGTCGCAACAATAATGTCTCGGCCTCTACATAATCCACCCAGTCAAAGAATGAACAGAAAAAAAATCTCTTAAACTTTACAGCGAGAAAAATAAAAAATGGTTGCTAGACCTTCTCATTTGTTTTTTCTTGGTAACTCTAACACATTAATGGATTATGTTCCTTTTATTTTCTTTGATATCACATAATATAAAAAAAATAGGATTATTCATTTATTATTAGAGAAACAAATCGAAAGTCAGAAAAAAATTATATTCTTTCCTAAAATATATTAATTTCTATGTCTTTTATATTTTAACCAAAATTAATTTTTATAACTGTTTATATTAGTAATTTCAAGAACTATATACAATTAATATTTTAAAAGAATTAAATTCATATATTAATTTTATCTATGTTCTCTATTTGTGTACAACAAGTTTGTACATATAATGTGTTCAATATTTAACTATCAAATTAAATTAATTCAATAATTAATTTAATTCATGTGATAGCTAAATATAATACCAAATATAGTTGGATTTTGTGCGCTTCAACTATAAGGTGTGACCTTGTAGGCTCTTGTAACATTACTAGTAATACTAAAACGTTTCTAATATTACAAGAAATGAGTGACATCTAGCAATGCACCATTGCTACCCAAGTTACAAGAAGTTGTGATTCAACATAACCTTTTTGTGATACTTTTTCATGTATTATATCCTTTTATCCTTAAAATCTAGATTGGACACTAGTCATGGAATAGTCACACTTGTATAGTCCAATCTCATATTTCTTGATATTCTGAGTAGACTATAATAAACAAATAATTATGATATCTCATATCAACTTATTTGAGCATGGTTATGCATTTCTAGTCTCACTCCATTAAAAGGCCTAAGATATTGTTGTCATTATGTAGGAGGGACAAATCCTATCTTGATCAATCATATCCCACTACATAGATTGCGACATACCCAACATCAGTCTTTATAGTAGAATTGTTATGGTAGGCGTTTGACTGTGTCAAAATATACGACTCACGATGTTGGGACAATGATGATATCCAGTCTAAGGATCATATATATAGTTATAACTATGAGTAATGTTGTGATTATTAAATAATAATCCAAGAAACATAATCATAGTGGGTCAGCCCATAATGGTGTTCTCTAACAAATACTCATGTATTGATTTTGACATTCCAATGTCATTGACAACACTTTGTCATCAATCAACTAAACATTAGCCTCAATGCATTATCATTGTCCAAGCCCACAATAATACTTGACTGAGATCCTTTTAAGAATAATCATATTATTCTCAGAACTTTATTATTAGCCAGTTGATTTATACACAAAGAAAAAAAAAGCTAAAATAACAATAACAATGGCTTATATTAACAAACAAGGTAAAACGAGTATGTGATTACAATCACCTCATGATTTGTCTTTGGGCATACTCTAGCACTAGTAAATAGTTATGAAAGCTGAGATGGATTCTATGGATTTCAACTCAGTGTGAGAACTTGTAGACTTATTTGAATGGATAAAACCTGACTGCTTATAAACTTGTTATCGTTTATAGTAAAAATAACACAACAAAAATATATCGAATTAAATCAACGGTGTCAACAAGTGTACGGGTCAAATTGTAATATAATATAGTTTACAACGAAACACTGGTAAGTATTCTGAGGATTGTACCCAAGGGATTTTAGATTGGAGAAATTAATATTACATCAATTACAAAAAATAATTACTAAAATAATTAAGTCACAAATTAGTAATGCGAATCCAAATTAATATTTTGATTAAACTAATTAAATTAACTAACCTAAACTAACCTAATGGACTTTCCTACTCCTAGTGTCAACGACGCGAGCCTCTAGTCTATGATTGATTAAACCTCTAATTAACAAACAGTAGATTAAATAATTTCAAAATTTGGGTTTTAATATGAATTAACTAGTATTACCTCCCAACTTTTACTAATTAATTTTTAACACCCCTAACTCATCTTCATTGTCAGATCAGGGTTATAGACTATTATGATACATATCGAATACAAATAACATCATTTAAACATACAGTTATTAATTTACAAATTAATAATTCAAAATAAACAATATTCTTATCATACACACATTTACGAGTCTTATATTGAGTATATGAGACCTAAAAATGACTTTGGTATCAATTAGGGATCAATATGAATCAAAACAGAAAATATGAGAAATTCTGAAAACAGGGGTCACATGGTTGAGCGGCTAGGCTGTGGCATAAAGTCCAAGCCATGTGGCACAGGGACTTGGCCGTGTGGACAACTGTGTAACAGACCATGTAACATTCGAAATACCCTCACACGGTCGTGTGTTAGATCGTGTGACGTACAGACTTGAAACATACGGCCGTGTGACAGCCTATGTTCTAGCTCGTGTGCCCCTAATTGCACCTTCAAATGCAGGTTTACCAAATCAAACTTACTTGAACCACAAGCAACTCATTTACCAGCAATTAAACCTACTTAAAACACATCTAAACGAGCCTAAAACATGTAACACCCCTTACCCATATTCGACACCAGAATAGGGTACGAGGCATTACCAAAACACATACACTTATAAACATGCTAAACCGAGTTATAAAATTTCATTCAAATTTAAACTCTTCAAATTTTTAACATGCTTTTATAAATCTTCAAGTTATAACTTCAAAATACTATATTTGTAACAGATAGGGCTTCTGAGACCCAAGACATACTCATGCAATTCAATACTTTATTTCCATTTCATTTAATTCACGATTCTCATGTTCACGATTCGATTCAATTTCTCAATCCAATATACATTTCAATAGCACAATAATTCATTTAATTCAAATCATATCATTTTCCATTTCAATTTAATTGACGTATAGTTCAATTTCATTAAGTTCAATACTAATACATATTTATCGTTTAACTTAACGTCCCATTTTTGCGTCATTTTACGCTTCAAGCATGAACTTAGTATTTCATTTCCTTTTCACTCCCATTTCTTATGCATATCACACAAGATATAAACATTACACTCAACCATAGTCGCAAGCTACTTCTTTTTGAAGACTAACCACATGATAAACCATTTTAATAAAGATCACAAACTTTAAACCTTATCACCCTTTTATGATCACAAGCATATTTCAAACTAGAAATTTACCATCTCAATGCTTAATTTTATAAATTTAATGTGGCGTAATCCAGCCACAACTTGACCAAAGCCTAAGCATACACACCAAACATGCTAACCAAATAAACATATAGTATAAGCATTATAAGCATGGATAAGCACCACATTTATTTATGTATCATACTTATCAACATGAGTTAATTCATAAACTATTTCTGACATTGCTACATACCAAATCATATACCAAGTATACCACATACACATACTATGAAACTTTATTTTCTTACATGAACTTTAACCATAACTAATAATGCACAATTATAAACATCATTTCTTTTCAATCGTTTATCGATTATAATCAAGCATATGGCCAATTATACACAAATCATTCATATGTTCTTCCAATTTTCCTCCTCCTCCTCTCCATTTCACATCCTTAATGTGCATAACACTTTTAGAAATAACATTTTCTATAGTTTTACTATTCACTTACATGTATACTTAAAACTGTCTCTCCGAGTCAGAGTTACTAAATTATTTTTACCTAGAGCTACAAAGCTTCAAATTAAGAACTGTTAATTTTCCCCGAAACTAGATTCACATATATTCTTATCATAAAATTTTCAGAATTTTTGGTTTAGCCAAATAGTACAGTTTATTCTTTAAAATTTCCCTTATTTCACTGCTTGACAGTTTTGACCTCCCTTCACTAAAAAATAATTATGTCATTGTACATAATTTAGATATTGTTTTTGTTTGTTTCTCTCAAAAATAGATTCACTAAGGATTTTAAACATATAAATTTTATCCCATAATTATTGTTTTACAATTTTTGAAAATTTTTCAAAGTCAGAATAGGGGATTCCGAACTCATTCTGACTCTGTCTAACTAAACTTAAAATATCTCAAAATGTATAACAGTTTTACTTTCTTTGTTTCTTTTATGTGAAAATAGACTCATTCAGATTCAATTTCATATATTATTCAGCCTTTAATTCAATCTTCACCATTTTTGGTGATTTTTCAAAGTCACACAACTGTTGTTGTCTAAACTGTTTTATTGCTAAATGTACTCTTTCATAATTTCACTTTTTCACTTTCAATCACAATTCAATTCAAAATTCACTTCTCCATTTCTAAGTCGATATTCAAATCAATTCCACACCTATATTCATTATTCAATTACACTTTGTCAATTTCCCGATGAACACTTCGGAATAATAAGAGATACTCGGTGGATTCAAAAAATAGCAACCACCTTATTAATCAATGATGTCCGGTAGAATCAGCACATAGCAACCACCTTACTAATCAATGATGTTCAGTTCACATAGTAGCCTGCGCATAGTACTACACATGTGACCATTACCATTCGATACACGTAGTAGGCTGCACATATTACTACACACATGATCGAAACTATCCGGTACGCATAGTAGCCTGCACATAGTACTACACAAGCGACCTATCATTCCGGTACACATAGTAGCCTGCAAATAGTACTACACACGTGACCATCACTTTCACTTTTACATAGTGGCCTACACAGAATTCGTGCCACACTTGTGATCATTTCTGTCGCTTCATTCGTATCCCTTTTTATTCCAAAGGTTCATTCGGGAATTTTTCACTTTTTCTCACTTTTCTTTTTATCGATCAATTTCAATTTCTCGTCTTTCTTGATTTATAACAATACATTTAACTTATATAACCTTCACACTATTCATTCCAATCCAAAAATCATACTTTGGCAAAATTATATTTTTGCCCTTAAAGTTTCACAAAATTACGATTTTGCCCCTAGGCTCGTAAAATAATTTTTATTCAATTTCCTTGCATTTTAGGCCTATCTTAACCATTTTTATAACTATAGCAGTCCACAATACTCACTTATTCTCACACTTGTGACATATTTTATAACTTTTACAAATTAATCCTTTTAGGCATTTTCATCAAAAATTACTTAGTATAAATCGTTTATCACTCTCCAAACATTCATATTCTTTCATAGAACATCAAAGTACATGCATATCATTCATGGGTAAATTTTTAAACACAAACCCTAGCTCAAAACAATGGTAAAAATAGGTAAACCTTGTTACGAGGATTTCAAAAACATGTTACACTAAACCTAAGTGCTTAACCAATGTGCCCTCTTTGACACTACAATTTTTATACATAACAATCAAGCAATTCACCCAGAACATCACATTCATATTCATGTCCTGCAATTATCAACAAAGCTTAAAAATGTCAATTACCAAATCACATACTAAAGACACCTCAAACATGTCCATTATCATTAACTACCTACCAAATTGACCATATTTCAACATCACAAAAGAAATCAAACAAAACAATGCCAAATAACAAGTGTTCCAAATGATACCGCATCCAAAATAACATCAACATAAAACATAGATTATTAATCCAAAACCATATAAGCTTAATTATAATTCAATTAACTTTTTAACCTTGACAACATCAAACCCTATATACATGCCACAAACTAAAATGATCCAAAATCAAAAGCTACCGAAACAGGGGTTGGATAATGTGAGCTCTGAAGTTGATCCGTCTGACCAGTTCCGTAAGACGATAGCTACAGAAAACAGGAAAAGAGATAGAGTAAGCTTATAAAGCTTAGTAAGTTTATAGGTATTTAAACAAAACTCTTACCTTGGTTCATAATTGAGTAAAAGAATATAACTAAATTTAATACGATTTCCTGACAAAACATTTAAAATAATTAGGTAAGTGTTTCATATACCAATCGTACAATCTCTTAATCATTTAATATGACATAATTCTGTATCATTCAATAAGAAGATTCAACATATAAAATGTATAATCTATTTGACCATGTCAATTCACATACATAGTCCATTTCTTTTAAAAACATAACTCGACACTAATATCACATTTACAAAGCATGCATTTCATACTTATAATTATAAACTTTCCTATCATTTCAATTTTATTACAAACAACTTTTAAATACATAACTATCAAATATTCAATTTGATCACTTAACATCTCCATATGATTCATGAATTCAATATCATCTTACCTTAACTTATAAATTAATATTAGAAGAGCTTTCTTAACCACATCCTGACCATAGTTACAAATGTCACTTAATGTTAGTATCAAGGCATTCAATATAATTCATGTACCACAATATTTCCAAACCAACAATTCATACTTATATATACATAAATGACACCTTCCAAAAAAAACAATATGTAAATTAGTTAAAACATAGCCTGATGAACTATAGTAACTTGACTTGGATACTCGGGTAACTAAACACCAAAGGCATCATAGATGTGTAACAGAGGCACTAAAGTGCAGAAAGAGGTAGAAATGTGCAATCAGAGGCACCGAAATGCTGTAACGTCCCAAAAAGCGGGGGTTAGTAGAATCAGGTTTGTGAATCGAGAGAGAGTGGTCATGCCTTAATTTTTGAGATTATCTATGCATTTTTATGAAATAAATGAGGTATTGGTTTGTTTTATAAGTGTTAGTGAGTTCATCCTTGATACCCAAGTTCAAATCCCTTCTCTCTCACCATTTTTATTATTTTGCAAATTTTACCTTAAACCCTAGAATGTGACATGCATTATTTTTAAAATAAATACTATAAAATTATTTCAAGAATGACGAAAAAGCCTAATAGTTAAAATAATTATACAAAAGCATGAAAATTAAATGAGGTCCCAAGTTTGCATCCTTTCCCTTGTGAAATAATTATTTGCAAAAATCCATTATCTTTTAATGTGCGTGTCATCCAAACCCTTGAACCCTAAGTATAAATAAAAAATTTATTATCTTTTTTAGCATTTAATTCATTTTTCCCTACATTAGCCATTCACCCTCTTCCTCTCCTCATTTCTCTTCAATTTTCTTTCTTTCTCCCATTGTTGTCGTCGCTTACACCTCTCATTTTACCATCTCTTTCTTCTTCTTTTTGCATCAAGATTGTGCACCATCTCATTTAATATATTTCTTCCATTTATCCTCATCTAAATCAGCCTAAACCTAAAATCTTGAACCCCAAGATTTATCCCGAACATTACCAAGAAAGTGACATTGTCGTTTCTCTCAACTAGCTTGGGTAAGATCTCTTTTCTCTTTAATTTCTTGATTAATCCTGTCAACTGAAAACCAAAATTTCCTAATATGGAAAATGAGGGATTTTAAATTATTTCAAAGGTATTTTATCATATTTTAATGATATCTCAAACCATTTGAAAATTTAGCACCAATTTTGGCCACCAAGGGTGGTGGTGCGTGTGCCTATGTGCAAGAATGGGGGCTATTTTATTTCATGGGTCTTGCCATATTTTTCCAGCATTAAATTGTGTTCTTGAACCCTACTAATCAGCATTTAATCACATGTTAATTAGGGAGAGACATTCTTTATCAATTAGCCAATCGGATCCCACAAATCATGAAGTGTAAGTGCAATTAAGGATAACTAGTTTGTTATTTCGACATAGTTTTCTGGTAAAGGTTACGAATTGATTAAATGAATGAATTTAATCATTAATTAGATACTGATTTTCTAGTATATTATTGAATTAGGTGCTGACCCAAATGTCCCAAATCATCCGTAAAGGCGAAGAACGATTGTACGTACGGTTCGCATCAATACAGTGTAAGGAATCTAACTAGTTTGGATTCATAAAATAGTTATAATTTAAATGATTGGTTTGAACTTATAAGTGGGTGTTTGGGGGCTGGTTTAATGCTAATTTTATTGAAATTATACTGAATTTGGTTTAGGTTCGTTTAAGGAATTATTAAGGAAAATTGGAAGATTCGCTAGTGTGCTGTGAGGAAGCAAAAAATAAGGTGTGGGTCCTAAACTCATAAAATTATTTGAAAATGTTAAATATCATGTTATATTTGATAAATTAGATTTTTTATTAGATTGGCTTCGTAGCCAAATTATTGATTTTATGAGTGGCCATAACTTGGTATGTTTCGAGTCTTCAAAGATTGACACGTTGGCAAAATTGGTAGTTTGATAATATGAATGTTTGATTGAGTTTGTAATTGCTTATTTGAGTTATCAAATATGAGAATGTTTGACTGAATGATATAATGTGTTGAGATAATAAGCTTTTGTATGATTTAAACGCATGAGGTATTTGTTATATTGTGTAATGAAAAGGGTGCTATTTATGCACAATGCAAATCTGTAAAGTATGTGAAATTGAACGATATTGATTGATACTAACATAATGGTAATTTAAAAGATTGGAACACTGTTTCAATTTACTGAAAGTATGTGATTATTGAGGATATGCTGAGCATGTCAAATGAATGTGAAAAGTATTGAGATATGATTATGTATGAGATTGTGTGACATATTGTACATGCATTGGGTTGGGATTTTGTGGTTGACGGGGGAGTTTCGTGGAGTACCAGTGGCATATTAAGTCTGCATTATTCGTAGTCAGTGCAGTACACTTGGAGTATTGAGGGGAATGGCGACTTATCGCATTTTTACTGGCAACTTGTTTGCAGTTTTACTGGCAGAATTTTTTTGCATAATGTTATCGGTGGTTTGACCTTAAGCCCATAATGTTTTGGAGTTCAGATGATGGGTTTTGGGGAACCCGTGGTGTGTAGCGGATGGTATGGGTAGGAACCTTTTTGCATTGCATCATGCTCACGACATATTCATATGTTATTGATTTATGATATGTGTTGTATTGTGTTGTATTGAATGGTATTGAAATTAATGATTGTTACTCAAATGAATAATGTCCCATGCTTATACACCATTGGAAATCAATTTGATAATGGCTATGTAATGATATGAAATTCCTATGATGGTTTTGTTTTCTTCTGTCAATGCTAATATGTTTCACTGTATTTGATGTTTTTGTTTGTTTAAATAATTGTTCGACTCACACTAAGCTTTTCATAAGCTCACCATCCAATAGTATTTAATTTTTAGGTAAAACTCAAAATTAGGACTGGACTCGGCACTCGGAGAATCACCTTGGACCTCATATTATTTTTTCATAAGTATAATCAGTCTCTATTTGTTTTGGTTTGTAAATTTTAATGACTTCTAGTCTGTGGCTTGGTAACATTTCTTGTGGGATTTTTGCATGCATGGATTAGTCAAGCATAATAACGGGATAATGTATGATATCAGACTTTAGTAAAATTCAATATTGTTCCCTAGTTTCTACTGTATTACAAAGGAACCATTTTTGAAAAACAAATCGATAAGCAACTAATTTTCCAAAATGACTTGAAAAATGATTTTTTCCGCGGCATTAGTTTAACATTGAGTTTTTTTTTTAAAAGAAGAGCGACAAGCAAACGGTTTTTCTAAAACAACACTATCAATAATAAAATGAATCTTAAGTATACATGACCTAATGAATGAATGCTTTTAAGCTAACTCAAAGTACAACTATAGTTTTCTTTAAAATGAGTTTATTTAAGGTCTTCAAAAAGAACGTAAGTTAGCTTAGCCATTTTGGTGGCTAATGTAGCCTTCTTAATCTAGCCATAATGTCTAGGCTGGTTTTGGGAGGTTACAAGTGTAAACAGAGGGACAAATGTGCAATCAGAGGCACTGACGTGCAATCTCGTACAAGCGCACCAACTAACCCTATTGGCATGCCAATCGTATCCTAACCGTTTACTATGTTCAATCGGGTATTATAATTAAATGCATAACATCAATAAATCAATCATTCAGAGGCACTTCTTATTTCCGTACACTTTTTAAAAATTTGTTACATTCATTTCAATAATGTACAATCATAAGAATTTCCATCACTAAATATTCATTTTCTATTTGTACTTAATTGAAACATGTAATACTATATGTATAACTAGTAAAATTTTCAGTTTTGTACAATTAACTAGCGAACAATAATATAGTTATAAAGAAATACACATACACATATCAATACACTATGAACTTAAGTAGATTATACTTTCGGTTGACTCGTAGGCACTAATCAGAAATTTTCTCTTTTCCCCGGTTAACCTCCGTACGATTTAATTCTTGATCTATATAATGATTGAATTCAATATATCAAATTCAAAAAAAAATATTTCAACTCATTTATGCATATGACCCTGAAGTTTTATTAGTTACACATTTTCCCTAAACTTTTATATTTCCCACAATTTAGTCCCTAAACTTGAAATTTCAAATTTAATAAAATTTCTCAAATACCCAATGCTAGCCGAACTTATTTCTATTTTAATAGAGTCCAAAATTATTCACAATTCACAAAAATTCCATGTTAATTTTAATATTTTATCAAATTAATCCTTTAACTAAAAATTAACTAAAATCTATTTACAAAATAGTCCTAAACAAAAATCAATACTACAAATTCATCATTTAACATAAAAAAAACTAACTAGGATTAATCAATGGCAAAACCCAAAATTTTTAACAGTTTTGAAAACAGAGATACATGTTAGATGGACCTAGTTGCATTGATCTCAAAAACATAAAAGTACAAGAAATGGATTAAGAAATCATACCATGGAAGAGTAAAAGGGATGATCGAAGCTCTCAAGGTACCAAAATGGTAGTTCGGCTATGGGATGAAGAAAACGAAAATGATGAAACATGCATTTCTTTATTTTATTTGTTTTATTAGTTTTATTCATTATGATATTTAATAACCAAACTAAATATAATGTATATAAAATATAACAAATCCTAATATTCAACTGTGCACACTAATTGGAGACGGCCTACTTGGCATATAAACCCCCCTCTCACTCACTATTTAACCTTTTAATAATTGAAATCAATAGCAATTTAAGTTTTACGTCTTTTACAAATTAGTGTTTTTACTTAATTAGCTAATGAAACATTAAAATTTCTAAACTGAACCATCACATACCAAAATAGAAACTTCATAAATGTTTAATAAAAAAATTTCAAGGGCTCGATTTTCAGAAACGACTTATACCTAACTTATTTATTCTATTAGCTAAAATTTATCAAGTAAAAATTCTATATAAAATTATAATTGACTTGTATTAAATAAATAATATTATTAAGGGCTTACTCGCCAGATTTGTGGTCCCGAAACCACTTTGTTTCGACACCACTAAAAAATGGCCTGTTACAACTGTCCCCTTAAAAATTCTTCCTCAAAATTTCTTCCATGAAAATAGGTTCGGGTACTATGATTTTATTGATTCTTCTATTTCCCATGTAGCTTCCTCAACTCCATACTTACACCACAACGCTTTAACTAGCAGAACATGTTTATTTCAAAATTCTTTTGTTTCCCAAGCTAAAATTCTCAGAAGTTCTTTGTTGTAAGTTAAATTGACTATAATTCAATTTCATCCATAGTCAACACATGTGATAAATTGAAACAATAACGTTGGAACATCGAAACATGGAAAACATTCTTAATTCTGTCAAGTTCCGGAGACAATGCCAAACGATACGCCATGGGTCTTATTCTTTCTAAGATTTCATACAGTCCAATGAATCTTGAACTGAGCTTTCCCTTTTCTGCCGAAACATAACACTTTTCTCCAGGACAAGACTTTCAGAAATACTTTCTCACCAATAAAAAATTCTATATATTTACATTTCAAGTCAGCATAAGATTTCTAATGATTGGATGAACTTTTAAATTATCTTATAAAATTCTGACTTTTTTTTCAATTTTCCGAACTAAATCAAACCAAACTAACTTTATTTCATTCAATTCAGACCAATATAACAAATTTCTACATTTACGCTGTAACACCCCTAACCTGTCGTCATCAGCAGATTAGGGTTACAAAGCATTACCATATAATCAGAATCATTTAAACATTATATCATTCAATAATTTAAATGACATCATAAACAATTCATATGTATGCATACAGTCCCTAAATCGAGCCTTTGAGGCTCTAAAAATAGTTTAGAAGAAATTCGAGACCAATTTGAAACAATTTGGAAAGTTTAAGAAAAAGATACAAAATTTGTAAAACAGGGGTCACAAGGCCTTGTGACATAGCTCTAGGCCGTGTGACATAGCTCTAGGGACACATGGCTGTGTCCCAGCCCGTGTCCTCACCCGTGTAACTCACTAAGTAGGGTCACACGGTCGTGTCACACGCCAGTGTGCCAAGCCATGTAACTCTCTGATTTTCCCCACACGCCCGTGTGCCAGACCGTATGTTAGGCAGTGTAACTCACTGACTTGCACCCTAAGAAAATCATCAAATGACACACGGCTGTGTAGCCAAGTCGTGTGCCTCACACGACTGAGTCTCATACTCGTGTCCCAGGCCGTGTGAACTATAACACCCCAAACCCGACCTTGAAGTTAGGCCCGAATCTGGCGTGTCACATTGAAGTGTTTTTTGAAAACCATGTTTTTATTGGAAACCCTTCTTGAAATTTCAAACTTCTTGCCATTTAAAAGTTGTACAAAACCTCAGTTCGCGTTTGTTTATTTTCAATTGAGGTTTATTAAAGAAAAGTTGCTACCTTCAAAACCTTATTGTTGCGGACGCTTAATTTAAAACAAATGATTTACGAAAACGTGATTTTTTAAAAATTGAGTTGCGGAAACGTAGTATTAGAAAACAATTATTGTTTTGGAAAACACTGTTCTACTTCTAGCAGATATAAATCACAATCACATCAAATCCCAAATTTAAAATCCAAAAATTATAGAGGCCTTATTACAACCCGAACCAAAATCAAATTGCTTTAGTAAATGAGCAAAACAGAATAAAATATGTGCAGTTGTATGGCCCTTTCCAAGTCCCTCGCAGCTCCGAACCGTCTAACGCTGAGGATTACCTGAAATGTTAAAAATGGGGTGAGTTTCCGAAAACTCACTGTGTAATCCCCTCGTTAATGAAACAGATTCAAACTAGGCCTGAGCCCTTTAACAGAAACAATATCAGGGTGGGCCTTAGCCTATTATGGTAACGGTGGCAAATGGCCTTAGCCCACACCATCCTCGATTGGGGCTGAGCCCATATCAAAAAGCACATATCACATATATCTAGGCCTAAACCCATTTCAATATCAGAATCAAAATATGAAATGCATAAATACCCATACCAACCTTGCACTCCATCTCTTGTCCAACCCTACACTCCTATAGGGATTAAATCGACCCACCTATCTTACACTCCTTATGTAGCACCGGTTGCGGCACTAACCAATATTGTAGCAGAGCTGGCAATCACATAATCGGCTTATAGCCATCGGTGGGTCCACAGTTGTCTCGTGCGACCCTCATATATTAATCACTTCCTCCAATACAAGATCCCAACCCCATGCAGTATGTCGTGTATGCAGTATGCCATGCTTAGAGTCAGTCATATCGTTAACAATTAAGCTAATCAAACCATAGCACAATTTAGTCATTTACCCTTAAGGGCAAAATAGTCATTTTACCCTTCGGGGTATTTCAGTCATTTTAACTTACAGGGGTATTTTGGTCAATTAACAACCTTTCTGAAGGTCTACAGTCATCTCGAGCAACATAGATAACCTAAATGGTCATAACAGTGTAAATGGGCCCAAGGCCCATATTCGGCCCAAGTGGGCCCACATGCTCGTGTGGCCCATTTAGCCTAAATTTAGTCACAATTATGCGAAATACATAGCCCAGTCCAATATTTGCCACTTAAAGTGGATTTTATCTATGTGGGCCCACGAGCCCATTAGGCCCACACGACCCATTTCAGCCCAACAAGGCCCAAAACGGCCCAAGAGCACGAGAACGCTCGTAGTGGCCTCAATAGTCTATCGCCCATAATTGTGGGCTCGGTTTACCACACGAGCGATCGTGCACCCATGTGGCCTCAATTGCCGTATTTTTGGCTTTTCAGCTTTTGTCGTGTTACAGTCAGATTAGGGTGTGTACACACCTGCTTCGGCTTACGACAGTAATGATTTACGGAGTAAAAATACACAACTATTACGAACATTTGCCAAAAACTCTTGAGCACCAACCTACATTCATTCCGACCTTCAGTTAGTCTCTTACTTAACAGTGTTCTTAGACATCTAATCCCCAAACAAAACTCCTGCTTACCTTGACCGAAAGGAGTATGGCCAAATATACTTAGATCGTGGCTAGAATCAACCACATATATCCTGGCGCTTAACTAAACACATGACAGATAGATAGATAAAATCGCTTAAAATATAGCCCAAAACCTTATACATAACACTTCCAGAATCTAAGAGTAATTAGCCTATACCCAAAAACAAGGTGTCGAAAATACCTTAATCAAATATTGGGAGATAGGGTTTCGACAACCCAAAAACACTTGCACCTTTCACTCCTCAGTAATATCTGGAATAATAGCAAACTAGAGAAGGAACATACAAATGCCAACTGATTTCTCTGAAGTCTTGTACAACCGAAACCAAAATACCAAGGAGTAGTCGGGTTAGTATTTAAGAGGGATGTTAAGTTCAGCCAAGACAAAGAGAGATATTGAGAGGAGAAGAAAGGTGAATAAAGAGGGAAATAAAAATAGTGTATTCGACTTTGATTGCGACAGAAAAGGGACAAGGGTTTGGCCAAATGAAGGATTAAGATCGAGAGTAGAGAGACAAGGTTCGGCTTCAAGAAATAAAGCAAAAAAAAATGCCTAAAAGCAATTTGATCACAAAGGTAGAGCACGAAATCGCAAAAGAGGAGAAAGCAGGAAAATTTGGCACTCAGGAAAACCAAGACTAGTTGACACACACCCAAAATTCGAAACTGACACAACAATAATTTCCTAAAAATGCTCTCAAATTGCCAAAAATCACACAAAAGAGACCCCTAGCCGAAATTTGAATATACAAGCTTCCCCAATCAGCTACAACTCTCCAAGTTTTGAATTCCTTGATTTCCTCCTCCTAATTCTCCTCCTAATCACCCAACAACCAACCACATCCCCAGATTCTCTCCTCCTTGACCAATTCAAACCTTATCCAGTAGAGTTTCAGTCAAACTCCACCTCTCCCACCATAAAGAAATAAAATAAATATCCCTTTACCTGGAGCTCCACGACCCAAACTGTTTCTACCCCTGACTTGTCCATGGCCTCTAGGCGGCTGCTGACCACCTATAGGTGGTTGTACACTGCCCCCACCAAAAACTTGTATCTAATCCGGTCTTCTGGGACACTCTCTGAGATGATGCTCCATGGAACCACAACTCAAACAAGCTCTTGTCCTCCTCCAGCACTCGCCCATATGACCTTTCAAAGAATAGCACAAGGTGGTAACCCAATAGCAGCAATAAGGGGCCCAGCTCTGACTAGCCCATCCAATCTGGCCCATCTCTTAGGTCTCTGATCAGGATTAGACGACTCAGAATCCCTCTTATTTCTGCCTCTTTCTCTTTCTCGTTTTAGGCGCTCAGTGCGCTTCACATCTTCAACGATCTTTGCTTTGTCCACCAATGCTACGAAATCCCCCTCCCTTTGGGGAGCAATAAGTACTCGAAGACTATCTCTGATGCCATCTTCGAACCGAACACAACGTTCATAATTTGTTTCCACTATTCCTTTAGCATACAGAATGAGTCGTAGGAACTCCGCCTCGTATTCTGCCACTGATCTGTCTCTCTGAGTCAAATTCAAGAATTCCCTCCTCTGGGCATCCACATAGCCTACGCCTACGTACTTCCCTTGGAATGTGGATTTGAAGAACTCCCAACTGACCCGCTTAGGCTGAGTGCTTTCTTTTACGGCAAGCCACCACTGGTAAGCTTCCGCTCGCAGCAACGATATTGTACCTTTCAGTTTTTGTTCCAAAATACAATCCAAGTCATCCATTATCCTTTCGGTGGCCTCCAAACCAATACTAGTTGAAACAATACCTAAAACTCGAAACTGGCACAACAATAATATCCCAAAAATGCTCTCAAATTGTCGAAAATCACACAAAAGAGACCACTAGCCGAAATTTGGAAATACAAGCCTCCCCAATCAGCTACAACTCTCCAAGTTTTGAATTCCTTGATTTCTTCCTCCTAATTCTCCTCTTAATCACCCAACTACCAACCACATCCCCTAGTTCTCTCCTCCTTGACCAATTGAAACCTCATCCAGCAGAGTTTCACTCAAACTCCACCTCTCTCACCACAAAGAAATAAATTAAATATCCCTTTGCATTCTATGAGATTCAAACCCAAGCTCTCAGAATAGCCAAGTCACGCCACTACCACTAGGCCACAAGCTTATTTGTGACGTCAATCTACCACATTTATATATAAGGCCTACAGTCCAGAGTCAAGGTTTACTTAAGAGGAAAAACTAAAATATTGCTAGAGCCTAAGTTTGATCCCAAGACTTCTCAGACACTCCTAAACAATCCTAAATCACTTAACCACTGCAGCAGACATTCCTTTATGTCATTTTCTTGCACACATAAATTTCTATGTGGTCCCACGCTCAAGAGCTATTTCCGTCTGGGCCCAAAATTAGGGGCGTTACAACTAACCCCACCTTAAAGAAATTTCATCCATGAAATTTCCAACTATCAGATTAGCCGCACAACACAGGTTACACCACTACGCTTTTGTTGCGCACTCTAATCTTAATTGCAAATTAGATACATAGTACACTATGGATAAAGTGCGTACCAGTATTCACATCTGGAGCATCTCCATCTTCTCGGTGACGTACTACATAAACCAAATTTGGCTGCCTCGCCTCCGCATGACCGACACCTCTACGTGGAGCTCCACGACCCAAACTATTTCCACCCTTGACTTGTCCACGGCCTCTAGGCGGCCGCTAACCTCCTCTAAGTAGTTGTACACTACCCCTACCAAAAACTTGTATCTGATCCGGTCTTCTGGGACACTCTCTGAGATGATACTTCATGGAACCACAACTCAAACAAGCTCTTGCCCTCCTCCAGTACTTGCCCATATGACCTTTCCCACAAATACGCAAGGTGGTAACCCAGTAGCAGCAACAGGGGGCCCAGCTTTGACTGGCCCATCCACTCTGGCCCATCTCTTAGGTCTCTGATCAGGATTGGAGGGCTCAGAATCCCTCTTATTTCTGTCCCTTTCTCTTTCTAGCTTTAGGCGCTCAGTGCACTTCACATCTTCAGCGATATTTGCTTTCTCCACCAATGTTGCCAAATCCCGCTCCCTTTGGGGTACAATCAGTACTCGAAGACTGTCTCTGAGGCCATCTTCGAACCGAACACAACATTCATAATTTGTTGCTACTATTCCTTTAGCATACCGACTGAGTTGTAGGAACTCCGCCTCGTATTCTACCACTGATCTGTCTCTCTGAGTCAAATTCAAGAATTCCCTCCTCCGGGCATCCACATAGCTTGTGGCCCATGTATTTCCCTTGGAATGTGAATTTGAAGAACTCCCAACTGACCCGGTCAGACTGAGTGCCCTCTTTCACGGCAAGCCACCACTGGTAAGCTTCATCTCGCAGCAACGATACTGCACCTTTCAGTTTTTGTTTTGAAGTGCAATCCAAGTCATCCATTATCCTTTCGGTGGCCTCCAAACCAAGACTAGTTGACACAAAACCCAAAACTCGAAACTGGCACAACAATAATATCCCAAAAATGCTCTCAAATTGTCGAAAATCACACAAAAGAGACCCCTAGCTGAAATTTGCATATACAAGCTTCCCCAATCAGCTACAACTCTCCAAGTTTTGAATTCCTTGATTTCTTCCTCTTAATTCTCCTCCTAATCACCCAACTACCAACCACATCCCCTGATTCTCTCCTCCTTTACCAATTCAAACCTCATCCAGTAGGGTTTCACTCAAACTCCACCTCTCTCACCACAAAGAAATAAAATAAATATCCTTTGCATTCCATGTGATTAGAACAAAAGCTCTCACAATAGCTAAGTCACGCCACTACCACTACGCCACAAGCTTATTTGTGACGTGAATCTACCACATTTATATATAAGGCCTACAGTCCAGAGTCAAGGTTTACTTAAGAGGAAAAGCTAAAATATTGCTACAGCCTAAGTTTGATCCCTAGACTTCTCAGAAACTCCTAAACACTGCTAAATCACTTAACCACTGAAGCAGACATTCCTTTGTGTCATTTTCTTGCACACATAAATTTTTATGTGTTCCCACATTCAAGAGCTATTTCCGTCTAGGCCCAAAATTAGGGGCGTTACAACTTACCCCTCCTTAAAGAAATTTTGTCCCTGAAATTTCCAACTGTCAGATTAGCCGCACAACACAGGTTACACCACTACGCTTTTGCTGCGCACTCTAATCCTAATTACAAATTAGATACATAGCACACTATGGATAAAGTGCGTACCAGTATTCACATCTAGAGCGTCTCCATATTCTCAGCGACGTGCTGTATAAACCAAAGTTGGCTGCCTCGCTTTGCATGACCGACACCTCTTCCTGGAGCTCCACGACCCATACTGTTTCCACCCCTGACTTGTCCACGGTCTCTAGGCGGCTGCTGACCACCTGTAGGTGGTTGTACACTACCCCTACCAAAAACTTGTATCTGATCCGGTCTTCTAGGACACTCTCTGAGACGATACTCGATGGAACCACAACTCCAACAAGCTCTTGTCGTCCTCCAGTACTCGCCCATATGACCTTTCCAACAAATAGCACAATGTGGTAACCCAATAGCAGCAACAGGGGGCCCAGCTCTGACTGGCCCATCCACTCCGGCCCTTCTCTTAGGTGTCTGATCAGGATTAGACGGCTCAGAATCCCTCTTATTTCTGCCCCTTTCTCTTTCTCGTTTTAGGCACTCAGTGCGCTTCACATCTTCAATGATCTTTGCTTTCTCCACCAATGCTACGAAATCCCTCTCCCTTTGGGGAGCAATCAGTACTCGAAGACTATCTCTGAGGCCATCTTCGAACTGAACACAAGGTTCATAATTTGTTGCCACTATTCCTTTAACATACGAACTAAGTCGTAGGAACTCCGCCTCGTATTCTGCCACTGATCTGTCTCTCTGAGTCAAATTCAAGAATTCCCTCCTCCGGGCATCCACATAGCTTGCGCCCACGTACTTCCCTTGGAATGTGGATTTGAAGAACTTCCAACTGACCCGGTCAGGCTGAGTGATTTCTTTTACGGCAAGCCACCACTGGTAAGCTTCGTCTCACAGCAACGATATTGCACCTTTCAGTTTTTGTTCCGAAATACAATCCAAGTTATCCAATATCCTTTCGGTGGCCTCCAAACCAAGACTAGTTGACACAATACCTAAAACTCGAAACTGACACAACAATAATATCCCAAAAATGCTCTCAAATTGTCGAAAATAACACAAAAGAGACCCCTAGCCGATATTTGCATATACAAGCTTCCCCAATTAGTTGCAACTCTCCAAGTTTTGAATTCCTTGATTTCTTCCTCCTAATTCTCCTCCTAATCACCCAACTACCAACCACATCCCTTGATTCTCTTCTCCTTGGCTAATTCAAACCTCATCAAGCATAGTTTCACTCAAACTCCACCTCTCTCACCACAAAGAAATAAAACAAATATCCCTTTGCATTCCATGAGATTCGAACCCAAGCTCTCACAATATTCAAGTCACTCTACTACCACTAGGCCACAAGCTCATTTGTGACATAAATCTACCACATTTATATATAAGGCCTACTGTCCAGAGTCAAGGTTTACTTAAGAGGAAAAACTAAAATTTTGCTAGAGCCTAGGTTTGAACCCAAGACTTCTCAGACACTCCTAAACACTCTTAAATCACTTAACCACTAAAGTAGACATTCCTTTATGTCATTTTATTGCACACATAAATTTTTATGTGTTCCCACGCTCAAGACCTATATTCATCTAGGCCCAAAATTCGGTGCGTTACATGAACCCAGAATTTACCTAAAATCAAACCTTTTCAAAACCAATTCATGCATAAACATTCAAATAATTTGTACACACCTTAAAGGGTCCTAAAACATCATCTAAACATATATATGTATTTATCATTTCCAAGACCCTAATTCAACTAACCAATATGCTATTCAAAAGCACCACAAATAGCAACCAAACATCTCTTACCTAAACATGTTCACATACTTCATTTCATGCATAAAAACCTAGTCCATTTAGGTACCAAAACATACTACATTAAATATCTAAAAACCATTCAAAACATACCATAATAAGCTTAATTACATGTTAAAAGCAATGAAGTAACAGATTTGGTAAAGTCTCAAAGTGTACCAAACTAGCATATTTAACTATATATACATGCCACTACCCTAGGAGATACAAAAACTTCCAACTTAGATGGATAGTGTGAGCCGGTTGAATGATCCCTCCGAACTGTCAACAACGTTTATTTACAAAACAATCAATAAGAGTCACTAAGATTATAAAGATTAGTAAGGTTATAATACATTTAATCTAAGTAAAATTAAATACAATTCATATATTACTTGATTTAAAGTTACCGGAGCATAAAGAGGGGCACGGAAGTGCATTAATGGGTATCAAAGTACAAACAGGGGCATGTATGTGCAATCATTGGTACCAAAGTACGAACAGGGGCACGTATATGCAATCAGAGGTATCAAAGTACAAACATGAGCAAGTATGTGTAATCAGGGGTACCGAAGTATGAACAGGGGCACGTATGTGCAATCAGAATAATTTTCTATAAACATACTAATTAATAAATGATACGAGTCACAAAGGCCCAACCCAAGTTCAAGAACGTGATGGGCTCAAATTACCACAAGGCCCAATAACGAGATCAAAGGCCCAACAAATGCGTTCCAAGCTAAATGGGACCATTCAGAAGTTCGTTAGCAAGGCCTTAGATGCGTACACAAAAGAACGAGAAAATCAAGATTCAATTTCTTGTTTACAAGAAAATCAAGAAATCGAATCTTGGCCCAATTTTGCTGTTTGGAGCGATTTCAAGAATCAAGAAAATCAAGATTTCAAATCTTGGAAATCTTGGTCCAAGAAACCGAATCTTGCAACCAAAGCGCATTGGATCTCCGTCACGAGCATCAATGACTCAATTTCGGTAAAAGATGGATCACAAGCCCAAGTTCTTGAAGGCAAGGCCCAATAAGAATATTCCAAGCCCAATCAAGAAATACACCCATATTTAGTTGAAAATCAGGCCAAATTGTCAAAGGGCCCAATTTGTAAACATTTTAATTGTTAATTTAAATTTTAGGCTTTAAGAATGTTACATGTTAAAAATCGGCCCAAAACAGTCCATTTAAGTGCATGGCCGAATTTGCCTATTATTTTTATTAATTAGGTTTAATTTTTAAGTTTTCTAATAAGATTACGATTAGTCTAAGGCCTATTTAAAGGCATGGCCGGCCACCCTTGTATTCACTACTTAGAATTTTATTGAAATTTCAGATTTGTTGAGTGCAGAATTTTCTTTGAGGTTTTCTCCAAGAATTATCTCTTCAGTTTTCTTTAGAAGTTGTTTTAACAATATTTTGATAGTAGGAGGCATCTTCAGCCTTCTTCCTACCACTGATATTCTTTGGAGGGGAGATTAGAGCCATTTGAAGGGAGTTGTGAGATCTTTTGGGATTTCAAGGCTTCTTAGGACTTATCTTTAAATTATTTGCTGTTCAATTCCTTTTCTTTAATTCTTCTTGTGCCGAGTCTTTATCTAATCTATTTGCTGTTCTTGTTTTGTTTCTAGCCCTATTCGACATTAAAGATTGATCGACATCTTTCCTTTGGCCGCAAGAATCGACTTTTAATTCATCTTTCCCAATTATTCTTGTCAAATTTCCCTTCAAATAATGGTTGAGATCGGTTTGCTGAAATTTGAAATTGGTTTACGATTTTGGAAATTTAATTCCTTTCAGATTCGTTTGGGAAGTTTTTAAAACTCTTCTTGATAACCAAAAATCAATCTTCTTTCAGATTTTTGTTTTAATTGCTTGCTGTCCAAATTTCCTTAATTCGATTTGTTCTTTTATCGAACTAACTCTTCATCTTGTTGCCTTGGACAGATTCGGCTGGTTTAGGGATTTATTGGGAGTTTATTCCCGAGTTCTTGTCGTCTGAATTTCCTAATAATAGGTGTTTCGATTCTTGATTTGTTCTTTGTTATTTTAGGGTTTTATTCGAGATCTTGAAATTTCCAGATTTAATCTTTGTGCTGCGTTTTTCAGATCCAAGTGTTTAAAGCTTTCGTAGGAGTTTCCTGTGACTTGACAACTCGATCTTGGTCTGCGCGCAACCCTCTATCAATAAATCATAATATAAGAACACAAGTAGAAATTCATTTACGTATTAAAATACCATGAACTTACCTACGATTTAGTTCTGGTCAACATGCAGGGACTATTCCACTATTTTCTCTTCTCCTCGGTTATTGTCTCTTTGACTCAAATCTTGATCTATATAATAATTAATTACAATACATTAATTTCGTACATATATCACATTCTATTCAATACATATGACCCTTATCTTTTTATTAATTACATATTTTCCCTAAACTTTTGCAACTTTTGCAATTTAGACCCTTAACCCAAAAATATTAAATTGACCATTACAGCAGAATACTCTAGGCTCTTAAGTAGTCCCTATTATTCATCAAATTCACTATCAAACCTTGAAATTTTGACATTTTAACCATTTAATCCTTAAATTAACATCTAACAAAAATCACTTCACAAAACAACCAAATATCACAAGCAAAGCTCCAAACATATAACTATCATCACAAACAACCAAGATCCATCAATGGTATCCTCCACAACTTTTAACAGATTCAAAAATGAAGGTACGAGCTAGCTGGACCTTATTGTAACGATATCAAAAACATAAAATTCATTAAAAACGGGGCTTAAAAGCACACCATGCATGAGAATATGTCTTGACTGAAGCTTCCCCCTACTATTCAATGGTGTTTCAATTTCCTTCTCTTAAAATGAAGAAGATGACAAATTTTGGCTTATTAATTTTTATGTTTTAACTACCAATTAACCTTTTTACCCTTTTTAAAAATTAAAATTTTCAACTAAACCTTCTTTATAGCTATCCACTATCATATTATTTGGTATAATAACCATCTAAGTCTATTAGATTAAGATTCCACATCCATTTGATCCTTTTAATTAATAGAAATCAACTTTTGCACCTTATTCAATTTAGTCCTTTTTCTTTAATTAACTATCTAAATGTTAAAATTTCCTAACCAAATTTAAATACGACTATAATGACTTCGTAAATATTTTATAAATAATATTTATGGGTCAACAAGATGGAAATTTGTGGTCCCAAAACTACAGTTTCGTCACCATTGAAAAATGAGTTGTTATAACTCTCCCCTATTAGGAAATTTTGTCCTAAAAATTATTACCCGATAATAGATTTAGGTATTGTGATTTCATCAATTCCTTAATTTCCCAGGTAGCCACCTCAATACCATACCGATGCCACAAGACTTTCACCAATGGTACTTGTTTATTTCGAAGTTCTTTGACTTTCAGAGCCTAAATTTTTACTGGTTCTTCTAACTATGTCAAATTTGGCTGTAATTCTATTTCACTATAAGGAATCACGTGTGATGGATCAAATCTGTACCGTCTTAGCATTGAAACGTGGAACAATTAATGAATTTTCTCGAGATCAAGAGGTAAAGCTAATCTGTAAGCTACAGGACTGATTCTTTCAGTAATTTCGTATGGTCTAATAAATCTCAGACCCAACTTTTCTTTCTTACCAAATCGTAGCACTTTCTTCCACAGAGAAACTTTTAAAAATACTCGATCACCAACAGTACATTGTATATCTTTTCTTTTCAAATCCGAGTATGACTTATGACGATCAGATGCAACTTTTAAACAATCTCGAATAATTTAAACTTTGCCTTCAGTTTCTCGAATCAAATCAATCCCTACCATTTTGGATTCGCTCAGCTCAGACCAGTACAACTATGTTTTACATTTTCTTCCATATAAAGCTTCCAACAGTGCCATTTTAATACTGGATTGATAATTGTTATTATAAGCAAACTCAGCTAATGGTAGATGTTTTTCCCAGCTACCCCGAACTCAAGAATACAACACCGTAGCATGTCTTCTAAATTTTGAATTACTCATTTTGATTTCGCGTCGGTCTGAGGATGAAATGATGTACTAAAATTGAGTTTAGTGCACAAAGCCTCGTTAAGTTTACTCAAAAATCTCGATGTAAACCACATATCACAATCAGAAATAATAGATGTTAAAAATAATAGATCTCGATGCAACCTCACAATCTTTGACACATATAATTCTGCTAATCTTTCAAGTGAAAAATCCATTCTAACTGGAATAAAGTATGCTGATTTCATCAATCTGTCAACAATTACCCATATCGAATCTTTCTTTCTCAAAGTTACAGGTAAACTAGATACGAAATCCATTGTTACCTCCTCCAGCTTTTACCTACTGACAAATCAAACATTTGGCTATGAACTCACAAATCTCACACTCCATACCTAACCACCAATACATCTGTTTCAAATCACAATACATCTACTTTCAGGTAGCGGTCGTTCGTAGCCCTAGGGCAACTGACATTTCTGAACTTTAGGTTTGATTGTGCAAACCAAAATACCCCTACTTCGCGTTTTAATCTTTTCATAGAGTTGATGTCGCGACACACCAGGACCTGTGCCGCAATGTAGCAACCAACATGTCCCTCTGTAGCCGTCTTCAAGGGTATGTTCCGACACCATCAGCTTGTGTCGCAACATTGAAGGCAATTTCTCAACTTCTCTATTTTGCTCTTTATGTTGTGACATAGGATCCCCCATGTTGTGACATAGCATTTGGTATTGACCCAAAATACCCTCTAAGCATTTTATGTTTACTCTGTGTTATTTTTCATGTTTTATAGTTAATCGAAAGCTCATTCGGGTTGGAAGCTTATCAAAGTTATATCACATTATCCATTGGCTATACCGGTACTTTTTGTGTTTTAAGTTACGGTTATAATGGCATGTATAGGTATTTTGGTTGTTGAAGTAGCCATTTGTTTTGGCTTGTAAACATAGATAGTAGGCCCGAGTGCAAGGACTGTAAAAGACCAAATTACGATGAATGTAGATTGAAGAACGGTGCATGTTTTAGGTGTAGTTCTTTCGAACTTTATCTTAGAGATTGCCCAGAGAAATTTGAGAAAGAAAAATTTCAGATTATGAGGCTGAACAACACTGCTGCAAGAGGTACACTACCTCGTAATCCCAGAAATGTGAGTGGTAGTCGTGGTGTAACCAAAGACTCTACTATTAGATTTGAGGCATGAGCACCAGCTAGGGCTTATGCTATCTGTACACAACAGGAAGCTTCTGCGCCAGATGTTATTACTCGTACTTTCTCTATTTTTTATACTGATGTTACTTCTTTGATTGATTCGGGATCAACCCATTCATATGTATGCATAAATTTAGTATCCAGTAAGAAATTACCTTTTGAGTCCACTGAATTTGTGGTTAATGTGCTGAACCTCCTCGGTCAATATGTATTAGTTGATAAAGTTTGCAAGAATTGTTTGTTGATGACTCGTGGTTACAATTTTTTGGTTGATTCGATGCTATTGTCGTTTGATAAGTTTGATGTGATTTTGGGCATGGATTGGCTGACTGTGCATGATGCTATTGTGAACTGTAGACAAAAGCTTATTGTATTGAAATTTCAGAACGGTGAGACACTTGATTTGAATCGAGACGGTTTAGTGGGTTTCCTCTTTATTATTTCACTATGTCGTATAAAGATATCTCGAGAAAGGTTGTGACTCTTACCTTGCATATGTACTAGATTCTAAAGTGTAACAGCCCGATTTTGGGCCTAGTCGGAACAGTGGTTTTGAGACCACAAATCTGACGAGGGAAAATATTATTATTATATTTTTATGGTCTACAATTTCACGAAACATTTTCGTAAAAATTTTGTTTGAAAATTTCGACGTTTGGACACTCAATTTAGTCAAAAGGACTAAATTGTAAAAAGTGCAAAATTTGAGTTCTACATCTTAGAGGTGTCTAATTGTTATGAAATTTTAAATTGGATGTCTTTATGTGGTAATTAGACCATTAGTTAGTTGATGGACAAAAATGGGTATAGAATTAGTGAAATAGATTTTTTTAAGTAAGGGCATTTTAGTCATTTGGTAATTAAATAGAATTAAATGGGAAAAAGATGGAAAAATATGCTCATCTTCTTCATGGTGAACGAAATCAGCAAGGGGGGAAGCCATATTTAGGGTTTTTAAGCTTTCAAGCTCCATAGTAAGTGATTCAAAGCCCCGTTTTTACTGTTCTTTACGTTTTTAGAGTCCCGATAACTTGGTTTAGCTTATTCTACCATTAATTCGTGTTAGGGTTTATATTTGGAAAAATATGCATAGGTGAAATGTGCTTATTTTGCTGTTTAATGGTAGAATATGAAGCTAGAAATTATGTTAAACAATTTTTGCTAAGCGGTTTTAAGTAAAAACGGGGAAAAGAAAAGGTCGAGGAGTAAATCGCAAAATCACAATATTTTGTTCCGAGGTAAGTATGCATGTGATTTAATGTATTATTTTAATGTTATTTTATATATATTGCTGGGATTTGATTGAAAATGGAACGAATACTCGATATAGACTCTAAAATGTGGTTAAATTGGAAGGTAGTAAAGCGTTGAAAATCAAAATTTCCGGTTGAACACTCAGAATAAGCCGGGATACATTGAACATAAAAGGGGGTTGCTAAGTCCTGATTCCCCCAAGGGGTTGCTAAGTGCTGATTCCCCAAATCATCGGTGGTTGCTAAGTACTGATTCCACAATGTCTTCGAATATGAAAGGGGTTGGTAAGTGTTGATTCCCCAAATCATCGGTGGTTGGTAAGTGCTGATTCCACTGTAACGGATTGTATAAGGGGTTGCTAAGTGCTGATTTCCCGAATCATTGGTGGTTGCTAAGTGCTGATTCCCCGACTCACTGGTGGTTGCTAAGTGCTGAATCCACCAAGTAACGGTTAATATTCTGAGTGTTCAATAGGAAAATTGGAAGGGTGATTGAACATGTAAATTAAAAATGATTGTGTGGGGAATATTGGGTTTGATATTTAATCAACCCATGTGTAAGATGAATGGAAGTATCAAAACTACAAAAGAGCAAGTTGGTTACAAATAGCTTAAAACAACAGCAGTTCGGTAACTTAGAAAATTCACCATAAATGGTGGAATTTGAATTAGAGGTTGGGTAATATATAAAATTGAAGGTGAATGAGTCTATTTTCATATGAAAGAAGCATAGACAGCAAAAGAGTTATATATTGTGAGATATTTAAATTTTAGTGAGACAGGGCTGAATTGATTTTGAAATCCCATGTTCCAACTTTGGAAAATCACCGAAAATTATACAAAAATAATTGTGGGTTGAAATTTATATGCTTAAATTACTCATTATTTCTATTTTATTTATAAATAAACAAGAACCTTATTAATTTTGTACAGAGATTTAAATAGACTTTAGTAAAGGGTGGTCAGAGCTGTCGAGTTGTGATATAGGGAATGTTTTAAGAATAAAATATAATAATTTGCAAAACTAAAAATTCTTAAAATTTTATAGTAGAAAGGTATATGAGTCTAATTTTGGATAAAATTTATTAAACTCAATTTGGAGCTCTGTAGCTCCAAATAAAAATAAATTAGTGACTGTGATGCAGAAAAATAGCTTGCTGGAAATTGAGCAAACAATGAAATTTATGAATGACGAAAATTATATCACTTTATAATATTATGAGAAATTTATTAATTTGTCATGTGGTTACTTACTAAGCTATATGCTTACTCTTATTTATTTTTCTCTTGATTATAATGATAACAATCTACCGAAACTTGGACGAAGTCAGAATATCATCCACACTATCATCATCTCTCGCGGTATTTTGTAATCAATACTTTTGAAACATGGCATGTATAGATGACTTAATGTCATATGATATAAATATGTTTGTAAAATATTGTTTGGTTAAAAATGTTGGTGTTTATTATTGAATAAATTGTGTATGCACATATAATTCTGTTCGGGTATTTGATGAACTATCTTGTACTCCTGAGGAATGCTTGAAATGTGTTGTGTCTCTACTGAAGGATTCAGCTTACCGTTGGTGGAAAATATTAATATCTGTGGTTCCGAAAGAAAGGGTTACATGGGATTTCTTTCAGGAAGAATTCAGAAAGAAGTACATAAGTCAACGGTTCATTGATAAAAAATGCAAGGAGTTTCTCGAATTAAAGCAGGGCCGGATGTCTGTGGCAGAGTATGAAAGGAAGTTTGTCAGGCTCAGCAAATATGCTCAGGAATGTGTGTCCACGGAGGCCATCATGTGTAAAAGATTTGAGGAAGGGCTAAACGAAGACATCAGATTGTATGTTGGGCTTTTAGAGTTAAAAGAATTTGTAGTACTGGTTGACCGAGCTTGCAAGGCTGAAGAATTGAGTATAGAAAAGAGAAAGGCAGAGATTGAGGCTCGAGATGTAAGAAAAAAGTCAATGAGGAAGACATTTCAACCTCAACCAAAGAAGCTTAAAGAGATGAATCCACGATCAACTGGTTCAGCTGGGTATCCACGCAGGGATCGAGGGAAGACATATTCTAGAGCTAAAACTCAAGCTACCCTAGTGGCAAGTGTGGGCAATGTAGGGAATACTAGACCCAAGTGTCAACAGTGTGGTAGGCGACATGTAGGCGAGTGTTGGGGATTTAAACGAGCCTGTTTCAGATGTGGCTCTCAAGAACACTACATAAAGGATTTTCCTGAGAGGATAGAAGAAGAAAGACTACAAAGAGTTGGATCAGGTGATACTGTTAGTAGAGGCAGACCACCAAGAAATGTTGGGAGTAAAGTTAGCGGTAAAAGTGTAGTGAAAGATATAGCTGGAAGATCAGAAATCTGAGTGCCTGCCAGAGCTTATGCTATACGTGCTCGTGAGGATGCTTCATCCCCTAATGTGATTACTGGTACATTTTCTCTTCATGATATTGATGTTGTTGCTTTGATTGAACCTAGGTGTACTCATTCATATGTATGTGCTAGTTTAGTATTTAATAAGGATTTTCCTGTAGAAAATATTGAATTTGTGGTTAAAGTATCAAACCCTCTAGGCAAATATGTTTTAGTTGATAAGGTTTGCAAGAATTGTCCTTTGATGGTTCGAGGTCACTGTTTCCCGGCTAACTTGATGTTGTTACCATTTGATGAGTTCAATGTTATTCTGGGGATGGATTGGTTGCTATTGCATGATACCAAGGTAAATTGTAGACAAAAAATCCTTGAATTGAAGTGTGAAAATGGCGAAATTCTTCGGATTGAAGCTGAGGAGCCGAATAAATTGCCTATAGTGATTTCATGCATGTCTGCTCAGAAATGGATGAGAAAAGGGTGTGAAGCTTATCTTGCTTACGTGTTGAATACTGGTATAATTGGGTCGAAGCTTGAATCAGTGCCGATAGTCTGTGAATTTTCGGATGTATTTCCGGAGGAATTGCCTGGGTTACCTCTGATCAGAGAAGTTGAGTTTGTTATTGACTTGTTACCTGGTACTGCACCAATTTCTATTGCTCCGTATTGGATGGCTCCAACTGAATTGAAAGAATTAAAAGCTCAGTTACAAGAGTTGACCGATAAAGGATTTGTGAGACCGAGTTTTTCTCCCTGGGGTGCTCCTGAATTATTTTTGAAAAAGAAAGATGGTTCTATGAGACTTTGTATTGACTATCGTCAGCTCAACAAGGTGACTATAAAGAACAACTATCCTTTGCCGAGAATTGATGATTTTTTTTACCAACTAAAAGGAGAAACAATATTTTCAAAGATTGATCTGAGATCTGGTTACTATCAGTTGAGAGTTAGGGAGTCAGATGTGCCAAAGATCACTTTCAGAACGAGGTATCGACACTATAAATTTTTAGTGATGCCTTTTGGTTTAACTAATGCTCTGGCTATTTTTATGGATTTGATGAATCAAATTTTTCGATCGTATCTGGATAAGTTCGTGGTGGTGTTCATAGATGATATTTTAATTTATTCTCGGAATGAATCTGAGCACGCCAAACATTTGAGGACTGTGTTGCAGATTCTAAGGGAGAAGAAATTGTATGCTAAATTCAGCAAAAGTGAGTTTTGGCTTCGTGAGGTCGGATTCTTGGGACATATAGTTTCAAGTGAGGGTATTCGGGTTGATCCAAGCAAAATCTCAGTAATTGTTGATTGGGAACCACCAAAGAATGTATCAGAAGTTAGAAGCTTTCTGGGCTTAGCCGGGTATTACAGACGTTTTGTTAAGGGGTTCTCGATGATTGCTTCTCCCATGACTAAGTTATTGCAAAAGAATGTCAAGTTTTGATGCGATCGTTGAAAGCACCAAAAATATCCTATCCCTAATAAATAATGAAAAGGAATAGTAAAAGGGAAGTAGGGTCAAATCCTCAGGGACTAGACTTGCAAAATATCTTGTTCCGTGAAATCCCAGGCAGAGTCTTGCCCAAGACAACCTGCGTTCCTGGAAAAAATAAAAACAATAGCAGAATTAAATTATTGGATCTAGAAACGAAAAATAAAAACAGAATTAATAATATTGAATTGAAAATTCGAGAAATTAAAAATAGAGATAAGAGAAAGAAAATTCTTATAGGAGATTCGAGCCTCCAGTTGTCTCGTTCCGCCTTGGGTTTAATCCTTGGCTTTTAGATGATCCTTCCCAAACTGAATAAGCCAGTTATAGTGGAAGAGGACGCCTACAACCACCAGCTCCAATGATTTAGACTTACAATTTAGTGGAACCTGACTCTAGCCAACAATCGCTTCTGTGGGATCGTCTTATGCTAGATCAACGCTTCTCAATGGCGAATCCCACGCCATTTTGTCTCTTGGGCTCGCCAACCTCTGACGCAGTAAGCTAACGAACCGACTGTGTAACCTTCCCAAAACATACAAAGCGGCCGTCTTTGCATATGTTGAAAAACTTACTTCTTAAGGGACTTGGACGGAAGCGTCAGCCCCGTAGTGCGGAGAAACGATGAATACTCAGCGAGGAGGCTAAGTACGGATTCTAAGCCTCATGAACCCTTTTGGGGATTTTTGACAACTTTCGGCTAGATGAGTTTAGTGGCTCATGATTGTGGTAGAAAAGAAAATAAATAAATAAAAATAAAGATTTTATTAAAAAGAAATATGCGAAGAACAAAAGCCTAAACTTTTGGGGAGAGAGTGTTTTCAGAAAAAGATGGATGGGATCCCCTTTTGAGTCACTTCACCCCCTATTTATAGTGCTAGGGAGATAGTCTAATCCTACTTAAATTCCTAAAAGATAAATACATTTAATTGAAGATAAATAAAGATAAAATAAAATCTTAAAAATAATCCTTAATAATTATCTCAATATTAAGTATCCTAATATAATTAAAATAGAGTTTAATTGAATAAAATCTCTTCTTTTTGCATTTCAACCCTTGTGTCCTCCATGCTTGTACTTTTGGCACCAACTTTTCCTTGTGTCGCACATTGGCCCATTTTATCTCTAAATTCACGCTTTTGGCCCTTAATTTTGCTTTTGCCTCAAATTTAGTCCCTATGAGATAAAAGATCATAAATAGCTCAAATTAGCAGAATCATACTCAGAATATATACATAATTAATACATAAAAATACGTTATTCTAGAGTGTTATCAAATCCCCCCTACTTAGCCCATCCTTGCACTCAAGTATGGTTCCTATCTACTGTGAAAGTTAGATTCTGCCATAAAAGAAATAGAACTCCAAAGTTTTATAAAAATCAGTCAAAATGCATATGAAAAATAAAGAAAACCCTAAGCTTGCTTTAAGTAAAACAGAAAAAGTTTTCCAGTTAATACACACAAAAATTAGAATGAACTTGAATTATTTAATGAAAATTAGGTAAATTACCAAACCTACCAAGACACTCTATTTGTTTCCTCCTTTAGTCCCCAAATTATTTTTTTTCTCTTTTTTTTATGCTTTAGGAATATACTGAACCTTTTGACGCGAAGAGAGATGACAGCTAAGCACCCCACCCCTTACTCATTGACAAACTCCTAATTTATTATAATTTTTCTTAAGAACACATCAAACCTTTTGACGCGAAGAGATGACGACCAAGCACCCCACCGGTTACTCATTGACATGTTCTTAAAAATTAATTCCGGTTAGCGGAATTTTACCTAAAACGTCACACAACCTTTTGACGCGAAATAGGATGACAACCCATGCACCCTACCCTGGTTACTCAGTCAGTCACGTTTTTAAGATGCACTCATAACCACGGAAACATTAAACGACATTTTAATAATAACTTTTTTTTATGAGGACTTTAGAGAAAAATAATAATCAAGTGTCAAAAATAAGTTTTAGTAATTACCTTCATAGTCATCAACATATTTTAGCATGCAAACATATTAAGTGTCCACTTTGTATTTAAACTTGATCAATTTTACTAAAAGCAAGATAAAGTTAACTTTATCAATCACAATTATTTTTAGTCTGATAAGAATAAAACAGTGGAGATGGCATCAATTATGGAAAATTCGTAATTTTCTCAAAAAACAAGAATCATGCTTGTAGGTCAAACAATAGGCAATTCTTGGTAAAAATCTTGGGCATGAAAAAAGGCAGGAGATTCCAAAAAAAATAAATATGGAAAAAATAAAACCTCAAGCAGCAACACCAGCCAAAAATAATCACAGCAACAGCGACAATAACCAAAATCACAGCAGAAAATGATAATAATAACGAATAGTACCTACCCCTACTGAAAGCACATTTTCCTCAATGTGGACGAAAAGAAATAAATAGGTAGAAAAGTTTAGAAAAACTCCCCGTGTTGTTACTGTCGATCGCAAATGATGGCAATAAGCTCGGTCAGTTGCTGGCCAAAAGTTTCAAGTCAGGCCTCAATGCACTTTAAGCGTTGCTCAACGGTTTTCTTTGCATTTTCGCTCTGTTTTATCTAAGCAAAAGAAAAAAAATTTATTAATATCCAAATAAGTAAAATAAAATAAAATAAAGTAATAAATAAAGTAAAAATAAAATAAAAACAAAAATTGGGTTGCCTCCCAATTAGCGCTTGTTTAACGTCGTTAGCTCGACGCCGTTATTGGTTCTATGGTGGTTCCAAATGGATTTTCTTAACCGTATGGGCTTGAAAATTCTCATAAAATGGCTTCAACCACTGGCTATTGACTACGAACCACTTTGGCATATAGTGAGGAACCAATCAGAATTTTGGCTCAAGAGGTTAAAGAATTGAGAAATAAGAGCATAGCTTTAGTAAAGGTTCTTTGGCAGTGTCATGGGATTGAGGAAGCTACTTGGGAACCAAAGGAAGCTATAAGAAAACAATATATGAACCTCTTTTCATGTAAGATTTTTGGGGACAAAAATTCCTTATGGGCGAGAGTTGTAAGAGCCTGTCTTTAGTGAAATTAGAACAGTAGTTTTAGAACCACAAATTTGATGTAAAAATATTTATTTATTATTATTTTAATGTTTACAGCATGTTAGTATTACCGTATAAAAATTTCGTTAAGAAATTTTACCGGTTGAATGCTTAATTTGATAAAAAGGACTAAATCGCATAAAGAGCAAAAGTTGAGTTCTAGTAGCTAAAGGCATTAAATGGCTATAGAACCTTAAAGTATGAGTCCTTATGAGGTAATTAGACCATTATTGAAGTTAGTGGATGAACATGGCTTGGTATTAGTGAAATTTTTAATGTTTTAAAAGGTTATAATTGTAATTTGGTAAATAATGATAATTAAACTAAGTAAATAATGTTCATCTTCTTCATTTTCATCAAGCCACCACCGAAAATACTCCATTCAAACAAGCTAGGGTTTGGCCATTCTTGTTTTGCTTGCATGGTAAGATATTTTGTCCCATTTTTAATGATTTCTATGTTTTCGGGATTGTTGTGGCTTAATCTGGCTAGCCCGAGGACTAATTTGTGAAACTGTTAAACTATTAGAATTTTTTGTGAATGAATGTGTATGAGTTTTGATGGTTTATGGAAGAAAATGGTTAGTTGTTGATAGATAAACAATTTTTGTTAAATGATTTTTGGTGAAATTGTCAAATAGGGATTAAATTGGAAAATGAAAAATTATACATGGTGAGATTATGAAATAAATGAAATATAGGGCTTTCTAGGGACCTATATGAAATTTGGCTATTATGGGTTTTGCAAAAATTGTGTGCATTTCCATTTTACGAGCTAGGGACTAAATTGAAAAGAAATCAAAAGTATATGGGCAAAATTGCAATTTTGCTAAAATATGAAATTGGATTAAATTGAATAGAATAATTATTGAATTGAGCTAAATTTATCCATTTAGATGAAGACAAACCTTGTACAGCTTTAAATTGGGGCAAAGATAAAGTTTCAAATTAGTCGCCTCCGTATATACGTTTAATCGTCGAGGTAAGTTCGTGTAATTATATTGAATATATATGTTTTGAATTGAATTGTACATGTATTGTGAATTTCCATATTTATATACCTAACGCATATCCAACGATGTTACGTCGACTACCGAGCCTCGTTTGAACCTTAGGAATTTGTAGGATACAAATGACATGTCATTAGGGTTTACATTATTCGAGTGCTAGTCTTGAACATCCTACAGATGGCTAAGTTTCATAATGTGTTGCGGATACTCCACATCTTGTGTAAGCAGCATCGTTTAACTACGTTTCAACCCGTAGCTTGTGTGAGCAGGCCCATTTTCACAGCTCGTGTGAGCATTCTGATTCACAGCTCGTGTGACCATAGATGTAAAGGAATTGATGGATTACAGATATATGACTTAGCACACTATGTGTGAGCTATCTCGGGTATCCAATGGTATTCTAAATGGTTCAACGGGTATTATTAGGAAAGGAAATGGTAAGAGTTCAATACGAACTAAGACTTGGACACATGTGAATTCCATTGAAATGGTGATACATGGTATATAGAGAGTTGAAATGGATGATATATGCATATGATACATGATTAAATGTTGTGCTCATCCATGATTATATTGCCTATGGTGTATGATTAAATGGCTAACATGTTTGGTGTACATGCTTAGGCTTTGGCCAAGTTGTGGTTGGATTATGCCATGTTTAACTTACTAATTATGTGTTGAAATGGTAAGTTGAGTTTTACATTATACAAACTTACTAAGCATTTTATGTTTACTGTATATTATTTTCTGCCCTTTATAGTGAATTCGAAGCTCGTTTGGGTTGGAAGCTTGTCGGAGTTATATCACACTATCCATCAGCTATATCGGTACTTTTGGTGTTTTAAGTTTTGGTTATAATGGCACGTATAGGTATTTTGGTTGTTAAAGTAGCCATTTGTTTTGGCTTGTGTTTATGGTATTTTTGGGGATGATATGAACTAGTTTTGATTTGTAAATATTTGGCCTTAAAGTGGTTGATATCTTGGTTCTTGATGCTTGAATGATTAAAGATGGAATGGTGGTTTAAAATACATGTTTTAAATGTTTTCTGATATTTTTGAATGTGATAATTTGGTACAATTGTTATAAATAACATATATGGCTATTGATGCTAGTTGATGAATGGCACATTTGGTATCATTTGGTGTGAATTGGATAAGTAAATCCAATGGTATGTTTTGGCATAAACATAGGCAGAAGTTAGTTGAACAATATAGCCAATTTGAGTATATGGTTATACATGTTTAGGTGTTGAGATTGAGGTGCCCTTTTGGGCATATTGGTTGTATGCAAATGTACCATATTTGTATTTCTTCTTGTGGCATCGTTTGGTGCACTTTGGAGTGCTTATTTATTTGTGGAAAATTGGCTGTAGCTGGATGTATGTTTGGGTGAGAAAAATGGCTTGGAAATGGCCTATTTTTCATCCACACGGGCATGTGTCTCAGCCGTGAGTGACACATGGCCAGGCGACATGGCTGTATGTGCCCTGTAGCTACAAAGGGTTGCAAGTCAGGCTGTTACCCAGCCTAGCACACAGCTTGGCACACAGGCGTGCGAGGCCATTTCGAAGGGTACACGGCTTAGCACACGGGTGTGTGGCTTGGCAATGTAACCCAGGTAAGTGTGTTACATGGGCACGGGCATGGGTTACGACACGGCTGTGTGTCCCTACTTCAAATGTCCACACGACTTGGGACACGGGCTGGTCTCTCGGCCACGTGACCCTTGCAGTTTGAAAATTTTCATATTTTTCTAAAAAATTCTATATGTTTTCGATTTAGTCCCGACTTGTTTTGAACATGTTTTTAGGGCCTCGAGGCCTCGTATAAGGGACAATATGTATATTAATGATTGACTTTTCAATGACATATGTTGTGATATTAAATGTTTAATTTTTTTGGATAGGCTTAAAGTGGAATCTCCGGTAATACTTCGTAACCCTATTCTGATGACAAATACAGGTTAGGGGTTTACACTCTTTGTTTTGTTGATGAGAACTCCTTTCAATGTAGCCTTTTGAAGTGGGAATGAGGAATTATGGATTTAGAGTTTGAGAAGAAAAAGGAATTTTGGAGATTTAAGGGTTTTTAGGAGATTTTAAAGCAGTTTAAGTGTTAGAATGAGGTTAGATATGAAAGGGTATTTGTATGTTTAAAAATAATGTTTTTAGGTCTAAAAGTTGGGTAAAATCATGGTTATTCCATCAAGTTGCACAACCGAGTCAGGTCAAGCCTGCAGTTTTAAAATTCTGAAAAAATTGTCTTCTATCTCGTGACACAGGTAAGTGATGTCGCGACATTGAGTCGATTTGTAACTTCTTCATTACTACCTTTAATGTTGCGACACCGAGTTATATGTGTTACAACATTAACCTTGTTTTCCATATTTTCAGTCCTTCGGCATGTTTCAAACATTTGTTGAACCTATCTTTGACCTACCTATAACCTGTTAACAATTTTTTTTTCTTTGTAAAATATGCAATTAGTACAGTTAGTAATGGTCAATTAGTAGAAAAAAATAAGGTTTTGTTGTCGGACTCGTCTATCAGCTCAATCAATATGCACTGATGGGCTCATCGTCTATCTGTATTGGTGCAACTCACGCCATGCCATTCTACTCATCTACGATTATTTCTTTCTTTGAACTTGCCTTTCCATCCTACCTGGATGACTGATAGTTCTTCCACAAATTATAGCTATTAATTATTTGAGAAGCCACATAACCACTCAACCAATTTAGCCTACGCTTAGCTTTGTTATTTCATAAGAAAGTTGGAAATTGAGGTTCATATTGATCGCTTATTATGTCTCTGCTAATCTCATTGATCTAGAATAGCTTTTCATGTGTACTTGCGGTGATGATTGGCACTGATGTTGGTAAAGAGATTAGCAATGAATGTTGCACTAAGTCTCTTAAATTACAACTTTGCAGACTTTTTAATTCATTCATCTGCGGTCTCTCCATGTGTTTACATATAACTTCCTTACATGGCTCTTGCAATGCCAAAACATGCCGCGATGCTTAAAACCCAAGGCTTGTACTCATCAGTTGTCCTGCTTGATTGATCTTTATTATATATTCATGGGTCTTGTCTAAGTATATTTTTCCAATTCTATTCAACATCTAAAAAATTCATAGGCTTTCAAATCTCTAGGGTTCCTCGTTTAGGACTAAGGTCATACAAAAGAAAATGAATTTAGGCTCATCATCTGGGACTACTACTATCTCTTCATTTGGCTCTGGGAATTCCTAAATCGACAAATACTCTTCCACTAGATCGACCTTAATTACCATTGCCTCTATTAGTTGTTCTATATTGTACTTCTCTTGTATTTTGGCCTTATTGGCGGAACCCAAGATTTCTGGGACAATAAGTTCCATGGTGATCTGATTCTGCGGTTCACTGACCATTTCCTCCAGTAGCTCTATATCTGCTAACATCATCCTCGTTATTCAACACCAGACTTAACACCTATTGGTACTTTTTTGATGGTATATTAATGTGGTCATTATCAACTTGAGAAAGAATTAGCGTTTCTCCTCGGAGTTGACTTAATTCAAGCATTAGTAATTGTTGGTTCTCCTGTATCTTCTAGTCATCATAGACTTCTTCTTCATAAATATCTTCGTCATAATCAAAGTCTTCATCAAACCACATATAGTCAAGGTTATCCATGTCTTGTGCTGACTGACTAATTGTTTGACGGTGTCTAGGGTTTCTAAAAAAATTGAACAAATGTCAAAAGTGTTAATTAACAAGAAAAATTGGAAGTCATAGCTATAACCCACAAATTTCCTAATTATTATTTCAAAATGAAAATATTAAAATCAATCTACTAACGTTGCCTCTCCGGCAACGGCGCCAACAACTTGATCGCCTCCGGACGTACTAACGTCCGGAGTGTGAATAATGCAAAAAATAGAGAGTTTTGAGGTTCTATCCACAAGTATCTGAGTCAAGTTGTAATATATATTTTACAACGAAGTAGGTGAGTACTCTGAGGATCGTACCCTAGGGAGGCGAGTACTAAATCAATCTTAACCTCAACAATTAAAGATCTAATTAATACTTTAAGTTAGTTATAGTACGAAACTAAAATAAGAAATATGTTTAGGGTTTGTAAAATAATAAAATAAAATAACATAAAAAAAATTAAAATTGCAAGAGATAGAGATCGATAAAGTGAATCAAATCTGAGTATGGGTGATCAGCTCGCTTCGACAATCCTAATTAACTGTCGTATCGGGTTCCTCGTCAACCAACTAGTCGCAACCCTAGCAGGATCTTCTGATCTTTAACTAACATAACGAGTCAGCAAGAACTACTTATCTTTCGACCTCACAGTCCATACTGGCTTGGGGTAAAGGTGTTCACGAATTGACAATACCAATTTTGGGTTAATTCCAACCTAGATAACTTCCAGGGTTGTCGGGCTTAAGGTTTATTTCACGTTTTCCTTTTCCAAACAGTTGATCCGTTGAGTACCCCTACAAAGTAGTTAAGAGATCATGCCTCCACTCGCTAATCCCCCAGAGAAGTATTAGTTCCTCATGGCTTTCATAAGAAACATGGAAAGAACGAAAGAATTAATCATAGGAAATGAATTGAACTAAAGAGTTTAAGAAAGCCTAATTATTATTGAAGAATAGAGCGAATCCACAGAAATTGATCTCCTTTACAATCAGATCTCTTGAAGAAAACAAATAAACTAAAATTATAAAAACCTAAGAAAGCAAGAGAACAAATCTAAACCTAAAGAAAGAATCTAAGCTAATCGAATGGTGTCCCAAATGGGTGCCAAAGAGGTCTATTTATAGCTTTTAGGTAGTTGTCATTCATAGCCCTAGGGTAGTTGATGTTTCTGAGCTTTAGGTTTGATTGTGTAGACCAAAACACCCCTACTTAATGTTTTAATCTTGTCACAAAGTCGATGTCATGACACACTGAGACTTATGTCGCGATGTAGCAACCAACATGTCCCTCTGTAGCCATCTTCATGGGTATGTTGCGACACCCTCAGCCTATGTCACAACATTGAAGATAGTTTCTCACTTTCCCTATTCTACTATATATGTTGTAACATCGGATCCCCCATGTTGCGACATAGCATCCAGTATTGACCCGAAATGCCCTCTATTGGTCTCCTGCACACTCACAAAGTACGTTAGCTCTCCCTTTGGCCTTATTCGGCCTTTAAGGTTAATAAAAGACTTGATGTGCACATTTTATTGAATGTAAATAAAACTAAAGAAATTGAATTAAAGCATAATTAATATGCTTGTACTCAAGCTCCTTAAATGTGAAAACTAGTTTAATCTGCTACACCAAATTATGATAGATCACACACAGCCATGTGACAGCCCGTGTCCCAGGTCGTATGCCCCTAATTGCACCTTCAAATGCAAGTTTACCAAATTGAACTTACTTAAACCATAAGAAACTCATTTACCAGCAATTAAACCTACATAAAACACACCTAACCGAGCCTAAAACAAGTTAAAAACATTAAACCTAAGTGTCGAACCAGTGTGCCTTCATTGACACCACAATTTTTATACATAACAATCAAGCAATTCACCTAGAACATCACATTAATATTCATGTCCTACAATTATCAACAAAGCCTCAAAATGCCAATTACCAAATCACATACTAAAGACACCTCAAACATGTCCATTATCATTAACTACCTACCAAATTGACCATATTTCAACCTCACAAAAGAAACCAAGCAAATCAATGCCAAATAACAAGTGTTCTAAACGATACCACATCCAAAATAACATCAACATAAAACATAGATTATTAATCCAAAACCAAATAAGCTTAATTACAATTCACTTAACTTTTTAACCTTGACAACATCAAACTAAATATAGATGTCACAAACCAAAATGATCCAAAATCAAAAGATACCAAAAAAGAGGTTGGGTAGTGTGAGCTCTAAAGTTGATCCATCCAACCAGTTCCGCAAAATGATAGCTACATAAAATAGGAAAAGAAATAGAGTAAGCTTATAAAGCTTAGTAAGCTTATAGGTATTTAAACAAAACTCTTACATTGGTTCACAATTAAGTAAATGAATATAACTAAATTTAATACAATTTTCTGAAAAAAACATTTAAAACAATTAGGTGAGTGTTTCCCATATCAATCGTATAATCTTTTAATCAATTAGAAGAATCAACATGTAAATTGTATCATCCATTTGACTATGTCAATGCACATACATATTCCATTTCTTTTGAACACATAACTCGACACTAATATCGCGTTTACAAAGCGTGCATTTCATACTTATAACTATAAACTTTCCTATCTTTTCAACTTTTAAGTAAATAACCATAAAATATTAAATTTCATCACTTAAAATCTCCATATGGTTTCAATTCAATATCATGTTACATTAACTTATAAATTAATATTAAAAGAGATTTCTTAACCATACAACGACAATTGTTACAAATGCCACTTAACATTACTATTGAAGCATTCAATAGAATAATTCATGTACCACAATAGTTCCAAACCAACAAATCATACTTATATATATACATCAATGACACCTTCCAAAAAAATACTTAACCAATTCCATCAACCACAGTTTCTCAATATAACCAACAATATTTATAAAAAAGAATTTCAGTGTAAAATTTATCACTTAGTAACACCATAAATATGCAATAGAATTTAGCAAGTAATTAAGGTATAGATCAATTAACACATAGCTCGATGAACTACAGTAACTTGACTTGGATACTCAGGTAACTACACCACACGAAAGGAATCATAGATGCGTAATAAAGGCATCGAAGTGCAGACAAAGGCACAATTGTGCAATCAGAGGCACCGAAGTGGAAACAGAGGCACAAATGTGCAATTAGAGGCACCAAAGTGCAAACAGAGACACAAATGTGCAATCAGGGGCACCAAAGTGCAATCTCGTACAAGCACGCCTACTAACCTTATTGGCATGCCAATTGTATCCTAACCGTTTACTATGTTCAACCAAACGTTATACTTAAATGCATAACATTAATAAATCAATCATTTAGAGGCACTTCTTATTTCCGTACACATTTTATAATTACGTTGCATTCATTTCAATAATGCGCAATCACAAGAATTACCATCACTAAATATTCATTTTCCATTTGTACTTAATTGAAACATGTAATAATATATGTATAACTAATAAAATTTTCACATTTGTACAATTAACTAGTGAACAATAATATAGATATAAATAAATACACATATACATATCAATGCACTATGAACTTACCTAGATTATGCTTTTAGTTGACTCGTTAGGACTAATCGAAATTCAAATAATGATTAAATTATTGATCTATATAATTATTAAATTCAATATATCAAATTCAAATAAATATTTCAACTCATTTAATGCATATGACCCTTAAGTTTTATTAATTACACATTTTTCCGAACTTTTACATTTCTCACAATTTAGTCCCTAAACCCGAAATTTCAAATTTAATAAAATTTCTCAAATGCCCAATTCTAGTGAACTTATTTCTATTTTAATACAATCTAAAATTATTCATAATTCACAAAAATTCCTTCTCAATTTTAATATTTTATCAAATTAATCTTTTAACTAAAAATGAACTAAAATCATTTTACGAATAGTCCTAAACAAAAATCAAGACTAAAAATTCATCATTTAAAATTAAAAAAATATCTAAGATTCATCAATGGAAAAATCCAAAATCTTTAACAGTTTTGAAAATAAAGATTCGAGTTAGTTGGATCTAGTTGCAATGATCTCATAAACATAAAAATTACAAGAAACAGATTAAAAAAATCATACCATGCAAGAGTAAAAGGGATGGCCGAAGCTCTCAAGGTACCAAAAGTGGTAGTTCAGCTATGGAATGAAGAAAATGAAAAAGATGAAACATGCCTTTCTTTATTTTATTTGTTTTATTAGTTTTATTCATTATGATATTTACTAATTAAACTAAATATAGAGTATATAAAATATAACAAATCATAATATTCAACCGCACGCTAATTAGAGATTACCTATTTTCCATATAAACCCTGCTCTCATTCAATAATTAACCATTTAATCATTAAAATCAATAGCAATTTAAGTTTTGCATATTTTACAAATTAGTCTTTTTAATTAATTAGCTAATCAAACATTAAAATTTATAAACTGAACATTCACATACCAAAATAGAATCTCCATAAATGTTTAATAAAAAATTCAAGGGCTCGCTTTTTAGAAATCGGTCTCGTTATCTCATTTTTTGAAATCACTTGACTTTTGGGACAACCACTTATACCTAACTTATTTATTCAATTAGCTAAAAGTTATCCAATCAAAATTCTATATAAAATTATAATTGACTTGTATTAATTAAATAATAATATCATGGACTTACTCGTCAAGTTTGTGGTCTTGAAACCACTGTGTTCCGACACCATTGAAAAATGGACTGTTACATAATTAATCGACAGATATTCACTTATCTCCTGACCTCACTTTCTCCACCAGGATGACTATGATTTACTCGGTTCGACTTGTCTCCCAATCTCGTCTCCTCTATGATTACTTCCTAGGGTTGTCAAGCCTAGGGTTTACGAACGGGTAATTTGTACCACCTAATCCTATTATGAACCCTTATTCTTTTGTTAATTAATCAACTTGATTAATTAATTAGTTTAATAAACGAATCATGCAAGATATGAATAAAGCACATTAACCTATTCAATTCTTGATACGAATGATAATTGATCATAGAAGTAAAAAGATAAATAAAAGAATATGAGATATGAGAAAGCTCATGAATATATTGAAGTGTGGTGCTGAAAATCTCCCCTCGCGATTGTCTTCACATTGGAATAGAAAAGCTCTGATTGCACAAACATAAAAAGAAAAGAAAAGAAACTAAAACCGAATTGAAAAATGTATAGGTCTAAAACAACTTATAATTCTAGTGACCCTAAGGGTGCTTATATAGGAAATGACTTAATTGTGACCACTCAACTCAAGATACACTTAGATACCAATAAATAAAATATTATGCTAAAAGCTAGGGTCCAACTATCAAAATTTCCCAAATATCTCTTCCAAGGAAATAAGCCTTTTCATTCCATGCCAAGTCATGTTGTATGGATGTGAGCATGCTTCTTGTCCTGACGTCAACACCGTGCAAAGTCTTCCCATTTCTATCTCATCATAGCAATGAGAGGAAGCTCCTCATCAAGACATCGAGTGCTTTCCTGGGAATTCATAGCTTGTTGGCTTATCGGCTCCTTGTCCCATAGCCCAATCATTATTCCTTGTATTCTTGAACTTCAATTGGCATCCTACACACTTGATTAGGTCATTCATCACTCACGAGGCCTGAGTCGACCTTATGGGTCATCGAAATAGCAAAAAATGCGTAAAAATGCTTATTGTATTAACTTTTGTTCCTAAGATACTAATACCAAAAATGTAATATTTAATTATAAAATGCTAAGTAAACAAACTTGTTAAGTGTGAAAGTGACCTAAAATAACTACTACAAGTGACGTCAGGTCAAAACCCACAAGGTGTAAGTGGATCTACAAGAAGAAAACAAATTTTGATGGAAAAGTGGAAACTTACAATGCCAGACTTGTAGCAAAAAGTGATACTTAGAAAAAATGTATCGATTATGAAGAAACCTTCTCTCCTGCTACATGCATGGTCATGTCATGTAATTATGCCTCCAAGTGGGCCTCTTGTTGGGTCAAGAACCCAATGCACCTTAAAAATGGGTCAAGAGATATTGGGCTTACAAGGACCAAACATAGGTCACTTCATGTTAATTGGGTTCAACAACTTGGAAAGCCCAAGTTTAAGATAAAATAGACTTGTTCAAGCTTTAGTGTTTTCTTGATTGTTTACATTGATTTCTCTAGTTCTTACATGATTCATATTCATGCTTTTATGATGTGTTCTTATTATTGTCATGTCTATTTTGAGTCAGGTTAATTATGTTTACATTTCATGTTTTGTGTCATGTTGCATCATTGTCATGTCAATTGCGGCACATTATGAATCATCCCGTTATGTTCCTTAGCATGTTTAATTATGTTATTTCTTTTACACGGTTTAAGCACATCATGTCGTATCTTATGTTTTAGTTATTTGAATCTAAATGTTTTACTCTTCGTTTCTCTAGTATGTGACATATTCATTTCCTCTAGTGTCATTGTTGTGTCTAAGTCTTTCATGATCTTTTCTCATGCATCACAAGTTTATGACCTTGTTTTGGTTTGTCTAAGATGAACTAATGAACTCTGTTTATATTGTTTTAGGTGCATTCAGCCAACCATCATACATCCATGTGACCTTTCGTAATCTACCCCAAATTCATGCATGGGAATGTTCAAAGTACCTACGAATTCATGAACTCAACAACTACCATGTGATTCTTCATATTCTCCATCAAATTCCTTGTATCTGACGCATTCATAAAGGATACATGCATTTCCATGTACATGCATTTGCCAATGGGGAATAAATGACTATATCCACGCATTGCCAAAGGGGAAACATTTCAACTATGCATGGATATCATTTAAAAGGTGCATGGATGTTCATTATAAGGATTATGACCATTTAACTTCTTCATTGAACACCCAAATGCATGCACAACCAAGGGGGACATTTGTGACCTTTCAAGTGATACATGAACATCCAAATTCATACATGTCCAAGGGAGGATGATACGACCACGCCCCAGGCACACTTTTGGACCAGCTCCCTAAGCATTGCTTGCAAACCCATGTGAGCTAAATTAGTTCAATTCCATCTCGTTGAGCTCCATTTAACTCATTTCCAACTCCAATAGCTCGAACTAGCTCAATTTCAGCTCGATAATTTTTGTTTCAGCTTAATTTCATTTATGCGATTACATAGTTGCTGAAATAAATTAATATGTTATTTTATTTAGCTCAATTTATATTCGGTATTTAATTGGTTCAAATCTGGACAAACATTATTAAACTTGTGTTAATTGCATGATATTAAGTTGTCCTAAATACTACAGCTCATAAATAAGTTTGTGTTATTGCATGCTTTTAATTCGTCTTATCTTATTTCAATTAAGTGTGTTTAGTTTTAATCATGTGTTTTTAATTTGTCCAGGTTATATTCTTAATTATGTTCAGCTAAATTTTGCATTAATTAAGTTCATTCATCCTTGTGTAGGTTGGCCGAATGTGGGAATACATTAAGCAAGGTGCATGCACGTCGGGATCAATGTACCTGGCGATACATGCATGAAATGTCATCAAATTGGTGAGCTAAATTTTGAACATTCCTATGTGACTATTTGGCCAAGGGAGCTAATATTTCCCACTCCAAAGCTACCAATTATTTCTTTCACATTGCTGGAATTCATCTTGGTTGCTCGGTTCATAGTGTTCACACTCAATGACTATTCAAAGCTGAGTTTTCACACCTTGAATGGCTGCTCATTCCCTCCTTTAATTGCTGGTCACTTTTTAGCAAAAGATGCCAATTAATTGAGCTTATTTAAGCCTATTAATCGAACCTAGCTGCTGCCATGCATCTTTCCAAGCTTCCAAGTCCATTGCTCATTCTAGAAGCTGACCATTGGAGCTCCCATTCAGCCGAATCTTGCTACCTAAATTAATTGAATTCATTTGCTTAATTTTTAAGGATTGTATGTGACTATTCGGCTAGCTTAGTCTTTGCCTATAAATAGTTTACTTGTTTATTGTAAAAGGTGACAGAATTTGATCAATTAAACTTAATAGAACTTTTGTTCTTGTGAAGTTACTTCCTCTCTTCTTTCCTTCGAGTCTCGAAGCGACTTATCTAGCTTGCTAGTGGCGTCAATTCGGACTCCATTGAACTTATCACCGAACCAGTGTGGCGTTCAACCATATTATTATACCTTTGGTTCTTACCTCCATATAGGTAACGGGTCAAGGTCCGCTTCTATCCTTCATCAAAATTCACCTTAAGCAATATAAGACTTTGGTCAATACATTTTAGTATTGAAACATTCTTGAAGCTTGAGTTCAACTTCCATTCCATTTTATCTATCAATTTATAAATTATTTTTTAATTAAACCGAACCTCTAAAAAAAACATCAACCCAAGCCATCTTTTGAACCCAAATTGTCTGCTTCCGCTTATACATCTCCATAACTCAATTTTCATACGACATCAAAACAAAAACTTCTCGTCGACGATCAGGTAATCAAGTGAATCGACTCAATCAACTGAGCCGGATCACATCATTTGGTATCAGAGCTTGCAAAACGAGGAGCATCGACGTTCGTATCAAGCTCGGAGTAGGTTCGTAACGTGAAAAAAATCAAAAAAATATTCAAGTTGTAATTTTTTTCTTCTTCTTTCTTTGTATTTCATCTATTGTAATTGAAAAAAAAAGAAAAGAGGAAATTACGAAAAAAAAGAAAAAAAATTGAGAATAAAAAAAGTACGAAATAAAAAAATTCGAAAAAAATGAAGTGTTGGAATTTTTTATTTATTCATTCTTTTTGTTTCCCGATCAAGTGAGTTTCCCTATTCTTCTTATTCTACCTTCTTAAACGCCACATCTTAAATCGAATTTTTTTTGTTTTAGCCTACCTTACACCGTTTCATTATTCCCTTTGTTACCCATTTTTGAAACCGACCCTCAAGCTGCAAATTAAGTCGATACAAGACGAATTACGAAATTGTGAGATGAGGTCGAGTTGTAAAAGGCAATAGTGAATTACATCAAAAGAAAAAGCCAAAAATTGAGTGTAAACACGAGTGCGAGTGAAAATCATTATTTCCTTTTCGAGAGAATTGGTGAGGATTTTGTGGTGAGGTAACTAGAAATTTCTGTTATTATTATTTTTAACATTTCTTCTTTTAGTGAATAATCATGTCTCGAGAAGAATTTTTCGAATCAGAATTTCAATATTTGATGCAAGAGATGCATAGAATGGTGAAATCAAAATTTGATAAATTGCATGATCGATTGGATCGAGTGGAGAAAAGAGCCCAACGAGGACAATTTAATTCAAGAGAAAGGGCAGAACTGAGAGTGCCAAGAAGACAACCATCCAACGAATATTCGACAACAGACTCTTATCAAGACTTTTATTCAACAAGGCGTTCGAGACCAAGAGAAGAAAACTTCGAGTTTGAGTCCTTCCGAGATGATAAACGAAAAGGTAGACATGTCTCTACAAGTGCATCAATTTATTCATCTGTGAAGGTTGGCTTATGAAGAGTCGAACGTGTTTCAAAGTACTCGGCCACGGAAGATTTATCACAAAGAGATGATCGTCTTTTGTATGAAGAAACCTTTTCTTATTCTCAACGAAAGGCTTCTCATTTTGATGATTTCTTCTTTTGTAATGAAATTGAAACAGCATGTGAAAAGGAAAAACAAAAAAGAAATTGAAAATGAAAATGAAAGAGAACAAGAAATCGAAAAAGAAAATAAGAGTGAGAGTGAGAAAAAGAAAAAAGAAATTGAGATTGAAAAAGGATGTGAAAAAGAGAAAATCGAAAAAGAAATTCAAGAAAGAAGAGAAAATGAGTTAGAAAAAGAAATGACAGAAAAAGACGAGCGAGAAAAAGTGAGGAATGTTTCCATTAACCAACATGTGAGTTTTCCTCGTGTTGTTTCTCCTCAGGTTTTTATAGAATCGATTGACAAGTTTCGACTACAATACCTTCCCATCGATAGAAGGTTCACTTTGGCTGAAAAAGGTAATGTTCTCAACGATCCTAGTTCGCCTATGCCAAAAGGTAAGCAAGGTATGAATGTTGAAAATTTTAAAGCACCTCTGCCTTATTCAATTGATGATGGACACATTGTTGATGATTTGGTCTTTAGAAAGAATTTGAACTTTGACGTGGTTACTTGTCATTCTTTGATTGATGATGATCCATTTGTTTTGTCTGATGATAAGAAGATTCTTGCTTTTGAAAAATATTATTTTCTTGATGGTATTGGTTGTTTATCTTTAAGTTGTAATGGAATGCATGTTTTGGATGCGCAAGATGAAAATCCATATAAATTTTTCATTTTAACTGATCCTGTTGAAAGGGAATGGAAATGTATTGATGAGTATGGCACCGGCAAGATTTGATGAAGAACAAATAAATCAGCACCAACAAAATATGGAATTGTGTGATCAAAAGTCGACATATCATCTGTTTGGTTGTGTTGATCATATGAATTATTTAATTTGTGGTGTGAAATTTCCATGTTTTCGTAAATATTTTCGAATGAAATTTAAAGGGTTTGCTTGTTTGAATTTGAGTATGCTAACACCCTCGTTGTTTAATTTGTGTAAATTGTTAGAGATAAAAAGACTTTTCTTGCCATTTGGATCGAGTAGCCAAAATCATGTGTTTAATCCTGGAGTTTGTTATTATGAATCATTCATGAAAGAAAGCAAGCATCGTAAATTTTGTTTGAATGAATGTATAAACAATCTTTGTTTGTATGATGCTCTGTCTTTAAGTTTGAAAATGAGACATGTGAATCTTGTTGGTTTGTTAAGTCAAAATCAAAATTTTGTTTCTGGAGGTTGTTCTTAATTGTGGTCTAAAAGATCTGAACATGTTTTGCATGATAATGATTTTGAGTTGCTTAGTGTTCTTTCTATGAAGTCTGTCATGAAATTGCCAAATCAAATTGAAATGGCAAAAGAAAATTTTGTTTTTGACCCAAGAGATTATTATTTTTTGTTCTTGTTAAAAGGGCTTGGATTTTGTAATTTTGACCTTCGAGATTATGTCTTTCGACTGTTTTGCGGATCGAGTTTGTTTCTATCTATGAACTTTTTTATTCATTTTGGAAAGGTAAGACTGATTTTCATTTTTTATCCTAGCATTGGGTTAAGCATCCTAATTTTGAATAAGAATCTGAAAAGATCCTTTGTGTTTATAATTCTTAGTGTCCCTAATTCATTCCATTCTCGTGTAGGACACTCTAAAATGGTTCCCTCTTAAAAAGGGAGGGCATGAATACAATCTGTTTTCTTTTCGAGTTATGTTTGATTTTCAGGTTCTTGGGAGCAACTTTGTTCCAATCATCAGCAAAGGGGTTTGTGACGAAGAAATATTTTTCGCGAGCAAATGGCCCGATTTGGGGACAAATCGCTTTAAAGAGGGAGGGGATGATACGACCACGCCTTGGGCACACTTTTGAACCAGCTCCCTAAGCATTGCTTGCAAACCCATGCAAGCTGAATTAGTTCAATTCCATCTCGTTGAGCTCCATTTAACTCATTTCCAGCTCTAAGAGCTCGAACTAGCTCAATTTCAGCTCGATAATTTTTGTTTCAGCTCAATTTCATTTATACGATTACATAGTTGCGGAAATAAATTAATATGTTAATTTATTTAGCTCAATTTATATTTGGTATTTAATTGGTTCAAATCTGGACAAACATTATTAAATTTGTGTTAGTTGCATGATATTAAGTTGTCCTAATTACTACAGCTCATAAATAAATTTGTGTTAGTGCATGCTTTTAATTCGTCTTATCTTATTTCAATTAAGTGCGTTTAGTTTTAATCATGTTTTTTTAATTTGTCAAGGTTATATTCTTAATTATGTTCAGCTGAATTTTGCATTAATTAAGTTCATTCATCCTTGTGTAGGTTGGCCGAATATGGGAATACATTAAGCAAGATGCATGCATGTTGGGTTCAATGTACCTGGCGATACATGCATGGAATGTCATCAAATTGGTGAGCTGAATTTTGAACATTCCTATGTGACTATTTGGCCAAGGGAGCTAATGTTTCCCACTCCAAAGCTGCAAATTATTTCTTTCACATTGCTGGATTCATCTTGGTTGTTCGGTTCATAGTGTTCACACTCAATGACTATTTAAAGCTGAGTTTTCACACCTTGAATGGCTGCTCATTACCTCCTTTAATTTTTGGTCACTTTTTAGCAAAAGTTGCCAATTAATTGAGCTTATTTAAGCCTATTAACCGAACCTAGCTACTACCATGCATCTTTCCAAGCTTCCAAGTCCATTGCTCATTCTAGAAGCTGACCATTGGAGCTCCCATTCAGCCGAATCTTGCTAGCTAAATTAATTGAATTCATTTGCTTAATTTTTAAGGATTGTATGTGACTATTCGTCTAGCTTAGTCTTTGCTTATAAATAGTTTACTTGTTTATTGTAAAAGGTGACAGAATTTGAGCAATTAAACTTAATAGAACTTTTGTTCTTGTGAGGTTACCTCCTCTCTTCTTTCGTTCGAGTTTCGAAGTGACTTATCTAGCTTGCTAGTGGCATCAATCCGAACTCCATTGAACTTATCACCGAACCGGTGTGGCGTTCAACCATATTACTATACCTTTGGTTCTTACCTCCATATAGGTAAGAGGTCAAGGTCCGCTTCTATCCTTAGTCAAAATTCACCTTCAGCAATATAAGACTCGGGTCAATACTTTTTAGCATTGAAACATTCTTGAAGCTTGAGTTCAACTTCCATTCCATTTTATCTATCAATTTATAAATTATTTCTTTATTAAACCAAACCTATAAAAAAAAACATCAACCCAAGCCATCTTTTGAACCCAAATTGCCTACTTCTGCTTATACATCTCCATAACTCAATTTTCATATGACATCAAAACGAATACTTCTTGTCGACGATCAGTTAATCAAGTGAATCGACTCAATCAACCGAGCCGTATCACATCAGAGGATGTACGTATTAAATGCTGCAACAATGAATCACATCATACATGCAGATCAAAGGAGGTTGAATGTGTTGATTCATGAATTTGCTTGGTTCTTGTATGATTTAATTCATGTACCACATTTAATGGTTGGTTGTGGCCATTGGTTTACCTAGCTTTCCTATAAATAGGTTTTCATTTGCAAGCTATTATGAACTTTTTTGACGAAATTATAATATTGTGAGAATTATTCTCTTTTTTTCTTTTAAGCATCCTATTCGAACTTATCAAGATTTTATGGTCTTGTGGCGTTCAAACTATCCCAATCTTATCACTCCCCTTCTCATCCCATTTGGAGTGTGGCGATCACCTTTATACAAAAACTTAAAAACATCTAAAAAAATAATTTTGGGGACCTAAATAAGTAAATTAGCACTCCAACTTTATCATAATAAAGTATGTTATTTTTTTTCTCTTATTTTGTTTTGAAAAAGTTATCAAATATATATGGTTTCAAATTTATATACTCTAAAATAGAATTAGTTATACTGTAAAAAGATGCTAAGTTGACATGTTTAATTTTTTTAATGTAACTTAACCAATTTTGGTCGATTCGACTCGACATAAATTTCATTTCACTTGACTTGATTCGAAAAATTTTCAAATCAAGTTAGGATGATAAAATGGGACTCACCAACTCAATTAACTCGAAATTTTTTCACTTGTTCGATCAAACGCTCACCCCTAATTAGAACACGTCACGTGTCCTTTTTTATTTTTATTAGCATTATATATGAGAAAATATTTGATGCGCTGCTAGTGGAGATTTTATACTCCAAAAGTAGAGTTAGCTGACTTACAAGTGTCCTATAAAAGTAGAGTAAAATATTTTTTTAAAAATAAATATTTAAAAAACCACATGGCGATTTCTTCATGTTGCTTGTGGAATAGTAAAAGTACACTACCAAGATATCAAATACTAACTTTATATATATTGTATTAATAAAAAGCATATATAATATACAATTTGGTTTAAAAGTTTAAAATATTTTTATAAAATTCTAATATATATTTATAAATTTTAAAAGTTAAAATAATATCAAAAATTGAAAAAATTATAAAAATTGAAAAAAATATAAATTTAAAGTGATTGCAAAGAAAAACTTGAGATTTAAATATTTTCTAGAATTCTAGAATTTTATAAATAAATCTTATTTTTAAATTTTTTTATTTTTATTTTTATAATAATTTTACAATTTTTATAGTTTTGTAATAATATTATTAATTTCAACTAATTTGTTTTCCATTATCTTTAACATGGAACTTTGTGATTGGTCGCAAGAATTCTTTTAACGTTTGTAAAAAAATAAACTAAAAATATGATGAATCATACTTTAAGTACTAAATCGAGATAAAAAAATTAGATACCAAAATGTGAAAGTGAGAATATTCATGAATTAATGGTTTTTTTACACAAATAATATAAAAAATTAATTAATTACCGAAATAAGATAAGAAAAAAATTAATTACCACATAGGCATTTGTTACAGTAACTCGTCGGTGTTGCCTAATCAATCAATGGCACCACCCCACTACCCCCAATCAGCGTGGCATAATTAGTTTTAAAAAGAAAAATAATTTTTTTCGTGCCACCAATGCCTTAGGTGGCACTGGCACCGGTAATATTTGTAATATGTTTTTTTGTTGGTAAATTAACAATTTAACTTTTTTTTATTAGATGATTAATTGCTAGTGTTTTTGTCTTTGAGTCTCGGGTTTAACTCTTCTCCTACTCCTATTTGTATTTTTTTTATTTCAAATTGTTTCAAGCTTTATTTATTTTTTAACACATTAGCTTTTATGGTTAGATGGTTAGATAATTTTGATTTCATGCTTGAGTCCCAGATTCGATTCTTCTTATATGAAATAAAAAATACATATTAAAATTGTGAAGCCCCAAACCTAATCGGGACAGTCCGACCCGAATTCAGAACATCACATTAGCCACAGAGGTGACTATCCATTTAAAACTTTACAAATCACACCAACCAACCATACACACCCCACAATTGTAGAATATTTCATATAGGAAATCAGACCTAAGTGCATGTTTTTCTAAATTAATCATTTCATTTAGGGGTGAGCATTCTATCTAATCGAATCGAATAAAAAAATTTCAAGTTAATCGAGTTGACGAATCCTATTTTATCATCCTAACTATATTTGAAATTTTCTCGACTCGAGTCGAGTAAGATGGAATTCGAATCGAATTGAATATATTTGTTCAAGTTAAATTTTTAAAAAATTACTTTTGGTCCTTGTAACCATTGTCACCCACCTTAAACAAATTTGCCCACTGTAATCAAATTTTTTATTAACTTTCATCCCCTCATAATTTATATATTAATCTTTTATATATAGGTTAGCTTCTTTGCTTGCTTAGTTGTTTCAATTATCTTCAAATTCTTGTCACCATGTGTTTTGAAATTAAAAAAATATATTAAATGTAAAAAATGTGATTTTTTAGTAAAAGTTATCTTAAAGATAAAATGTGAAATTGACACCAATATAAAATTGTAACACCCCAAACCCGGCCTGGACGTTATGGCCGAATCTGGTGATGTCACATGGTAAAGTGTTTGAAAATCGTAGCTTTTGTTGGGAAACCGTAACTTTGCTAAATACATTTTTCGTTTAGAGTTCTTTCACTATTATTTATTAATTCTAATATCATGTTAATTAATCATTCGAAAGTGTTAGATATTGACCCGATTAAGCAAGGAACAAGTAAAAATAGCAGAAGAAATTGAGAAATTGAACACACAAATTTAACATGGAAAAACTCATACAAAGAGGATAAAAAACCACGGACAAAGATAATTTTACAATAATGGGAAAAGAAACGAAGAGTACAAAAGGATGGAGATAAAAACTAAACCCCGAAAACCCAAAAAACAAAGAACCCTCAAAACGTAAACACAAAATTCTCTAAATGTGTTATGAGTTCTAATATCTAACGGTGTATTTTCTAAGGTTGTAAAAGAGCCTATTTATAGGCTAAATTCATATGTCAAATAATAATAAAATAATCTAAACTAATCAGTGTTTGATTGAAACAAATAAACAGAGTTTAACTAGAAGATTATTTCTCAAATTTGACTGAAATAGGAGTCATACTTAACAGAAAGCTTTCAAAATGTTTAATCTATGTGGAAGCTTTTTAAAACAGATTATGTAATCGTGAGCATTTTGTTAAAAAGTTTGGTTCTTTTGAAAACTCGAGTTTTCCTAAAACTAGTAGTTAGAAATTAAAAATTCCATATTTAAGAAAAATCCTTATAGGCCATATTTACAATAAAATTCTCAAATAAAATTTAAAATCATACTTAAGTACGAAACAGAGTCAAATAAGGTTGTGTGGCCACCGCTGAGTTCTCCGCTGCACCAATTCGTAAGCCTAGGGATTACTTGTACAGATAAATCAGAAGGGTGAGTTTACGAAAACTCAGTGTGTAATTCCATATATAGAACAAGCCGACAAAATGCAGTCACGGTCTGGGCTTAAGCCCTTTCAGTACCAGATTCAGTTTTAGTTTGGGCCTTAGCCCATTTCAATATAAAAGCAGTCATGCATTAGGGTCTTGGCCCATTACAAGATGTCGAATCAAGATGCGAATGAGACATACAACACAAAATCCTACCCAACCAGCCTCTACACACCAACTCCGTCCAACCCTACATTTTATGTGGGGATATAATGAACCCACCCATCCCTACACTCCAAAAAGTACCGAATGCGGCACTAGGCAGTAGTTTGTAGTTGAGCTGCCAGTAAATTAGGCTCGAGGCCTATTAGTACACTTCCTCCGAATATTACAATCCCCAACCCAATGCAATGCAATATACAAATATGACATGCTATACATAATATCATGCATGTAAACTGACATACAGTATCAAATCATTGGGACATCATCATGCTTACTCATATTAGTCATACAGTCATTCCAGTCAATTAAGGGTCTAGGTATGTAACATCCCGATTTCGGGCCTAGTCGGAATAGTGGTTTCGGGACCACAAATTCGATGAGGAAAAAAATTATTTTATTATATTTTTATGGTCTACAATTTCACAGAATGATTTTGTGAAAATTTCGTTCAAAAATTTCGACGTTTGGGCACTCAATTTAGTCAAAAGAACTAAATTGTAAAAAGTGCAAAAGTTGAGTTCTACATGTTAGAGGTGTCCAATTGTTATGGAATTTTAAATTGGAGGTCCTTAAATGGAATTAGACCATTGGTTAAATTGTGGACAAAAATGGACATGAGATAAGTGAAATAGGATATTTTTAAGTGAAGGGTATTTTAGTCATTTAGTAATAAAAAATAATTAAAAAGGGGAAAGATGGCAAAATATGCTCATCTTCTTCATTTGGCCGAATTTAGCAAGGGGGAAGCCATAGTTAGGATTTTCAAGCTTCCAAGCTCTATAATCAAGAAGAACAAAATCTGGAGTTAGACCGAGGAAAGAAAAAGGTTGAAGACTAAAGTGCTAGATATGGTCATATTTTGTACCAAGGTAAGTTAACGGTAAATAAATGCAATATTTTGATAATTATTATTAATGCTATTATTTTTCAGCAATTATGTATTTATTTCATGAAAATATCTAATGTTGACTTAAGTATGAGATGAGAGAGAATCAGTGATAAAAGCCCCATTGAAACATTGGGAATGTATCGGATACAAATGTCATGACAGTAAGGGAATGAGATCTCATCTAAGACCATGAAAGGGACATGGTGTTGGCACCAAGATGAGAGATCTCATGTAAGACCATGTCTGGGACATGGCGTTGGCACCGAGATAAGAGGTCCCTCGTAAGACCATGTCTGGGACATGGCATGGGCATCGATATAAGAACTCTCATGTAAGACCTAATCCAGATATGGCATTGGTAGTACAGAAAACATCCCATGTAAGACTATGTCTGGGACATAGATTTGGCATGTATTATCAGACAGGAGACCCGAGTATCCTTAGTATTCCAAGTGATTCAACGGGCTAGTAAATAGACCATGTTACATGAAAGTTCAGATAAAAGCATAATAATAAATTCAGGTGAGTTATAAGGATTGAGAATATCTCAGTTATTAGTTGAGAAAGAAATTTCAGCAAGGAAGGAGTAAGTTATAATCATGATTTATTTAAGTAAGCAAGTAAGTAAACAAGTAAGTGAGTAAGTAAAGAAGCGAGTAAAGATTCTAATGTTTGATGAAATTTATGAGTATGATTATTTATGATAAATGTTGTTATTTATTTACTTGTAAACTTACTAAGCTTTATGCTTTCTTTCTTTATTTTCCTTATTTTTATAGCATCGCCAAGTCAGTTCGAGGATCACAAGGACGTCTGAGTTTATCTCACACTATCTACAGACATCTCGATATTATGTGATTTCAAAACGTGTAAAGCTATGGCATGTATAAAGACTTAGTCATTTTCAGTGTGTTTCTATGATATGGCTAATGGTTAGCTATTGAAATGGCTAATTATGAACATGTTTGGTGTTACGGGTGCCTAAATGATAGTAAATACAAAGAAATTATAAAAGAGTAAAAATTTGCAATGGAAAAGTTTTTGGACAGTAGCAGTGACGTGATTTTGAAAAACCACCAAGTATACTAGAAGTAGAATTATAGAGTGAATGAGATATATAATTAAATCTTATCGAGTCTATTTTCACACGAAAGAAACGGTGTAGAAAATGAAATTTTATATTATGAGATATTTGAATTTTAGTGAGACAGGGTCAGAGTTGTTTTTCAAGTCCCCTATTCTAACTTTAGAAAATCATTAAAAATTGTAAAGAAAGAATTATGATTCATAATTTATATGTCTAGAATCCTTAGTAAGTATACTTTCAAAATAAACAAACAAGAACATTATATGAATTCTGTACAATGAGATAACTAATTTTTAGTATAGAGAGGTTAGAACTACCAAGTAGAGAAACAAGGGAAAATTTAACTAATAAACTGTACTAATTGGCTAACCCAAAAATTTTGGAAATTTTATAGTAAGAATATATTTGAGTCTAGTTTTAGGGAAAATTTACAGATCTCAATTTTGAGTTTCGTAACTCGAGTTATAATTAAATTAGTGACTATTGCACGAGTGGACAGCTTTACTGTGAATAGTGATATAAGTTATTTTTTATTTGTTTATGTATTCGGAAAATTTTTAGTGTTTCCGGTTTGGACCCAAATCATTTTTGTTGCATGTTTTATGGTCTTGAGGGTCAGTTTTAGGGTCATGTTGATTGAACGTGAGTGAATTAATTTTAAAAGAAAATTTTTATGCTCCAAACTGGTAAGTTAAATCAGATAACGCCTCGTGCTCGACTTCGGCAACGGTCTCAGGTAAGGGGTGTTACAAGGTAAGCTTACTGACCCTACAATAAGTCCACAGTCGACTTAGGTGATCCGTGCAACCGTTGCAATTAAATAATGAAAATGGGCATACAAGCCCACGATGTTCGCCCGTGTGGGCCCACACGCCCGTGTGGCTCACAAGGCCCAAATTGGCCTTGGTCGTGTAGCTCACCCGGCCTGACCCAAAAATTCCACACGTCCGTGTGATTCACCCGTGTGGGCTCACATGCCCATGTTGGCCACACGGCCTAATTCGGTCTGACCCGTGTATCACACATGGCCAGTCTCGTCGATGACATGCCCGTGTGGCTTCGACGGCCTCATTTTTCGACTTTTCACTAATTTCCATTTACAGTGTTACGGTTACACACCTGCTTCAATTTTGACGTCCAAAAACTCCCGACCACACCGATACCTAAAATAAAAAATAAACACTAGATTAATCATTTAAACCATTGAATTTATATAAATCCTGAGGCAAAGTGATTATCTTTCGATCGATAAGCCATTACCTTATATCGAGTAGCAGGAATTCCCCGTCTTCAGAACATTGGCGAGCGAGAATTAGCCCTTCGATAAACCCCTAAACATCCATATTAACACTTGCCCAAATCCTAGTTTAAATTTAATCAAAACTAAACTTACCAGAAATGCAAAGAGAATGATGCGTAGAAAGAAAATAGAAATAAAACGAACCGGAAAAGGGAAAGGTAGCAAGGCAAAGGTTCGGCTAGGGAAAGAATAGGGAAACGTTAAGAGACTCTCAGCAAAAAGGGAAGAAATTGAAAGTTGAGAAGAAAAACCAATACCACCTTATTTTACTTACCGAATAGATGGAAACGAAGGTTCCCACAAACGAACGATGAAAGCTAGGAAAAACAAAACAAAACACCAAGGGTGGGAGAGAGAAGCGGAATTTGGCTGCAAGGGGAGGAATTGAGGAATGAAAATGGTAGAGATGGGGAAAGAAATCGTCAGGAAGATGGAGAGAAAACTGACTCTCTCTTTTTTTCAAAAAGAAACAAAAATGATGAGATTTTGGATATTTTCCCCATAATCCCCTAATTTCCTCTCACTTACCCCTAAATTCACTCTCACACTTTCCCACACCCCTCAACCACTCCTTAACCGTCCACTACTTCCCCACAAACCTTAAACACTCAGCATTTTACCACACCTTAAACTTCTACACGGCACAAGCAGCAAAAATAAATCCCATTTGCACAAGCAGGGGTTCGAACTTCAGACCTCTTGCTCTTTAGCTCTCCACTTAACCAGCAGACCCATTCTGACATATTTTACCAACATTTAATTATAAGCCTACTGACTGGTGATAGGGCTTTGTTCAGAGAAATACAAAAATTTCCCCAAGACAAGGCTTGAACTTAAGACCTCTCACACACAACCAGAGCACTTAACCACTGAAGCAGATACATTTGTGTCATAAATACATGGAAACAAATGTACAAAATTTGGGGCGGTACAACTCTACCCCCTAAAAGAAAATTTCGGCCTCGAAATTTTACCTGATCAGAACAAATGAGGATACTGCTGACGCATTGCATCCTCAGGCTCCCACGTGGCCTCCTTAGAGCTATGATTATGACATAGAACTTTAACCAGTGGGATGGATTTTCTTCTTAGAACCTTTACATCTCGCTCTAATATCTGAACTGGCTCTTCCTCAAAGGTCAGATCTAGCCTAACCTCGATTTCCTCAACAAGAACAATATGCATGGGATCAGAACGGTAGCGCCTCAACATTGAGACGTGGAAAACGTCGTGAATCTGGTCCAACTCTGGAGGTAGCTCTAACTAGTAGGCAACTGGTCCCACTAGTTTCAGTACGCGATAGGGTCCAATAAACCTAGGGCTCAACTTACCCTTATGACCAATTCTTAGTACCTTCTTCCATGCCAAGACCTTAAGAAAAATGAAGTCTCCCACAGAAAACTCGATCTCACGAAGCTTCAGATCTGCGTAAGACTTCTATCTATCGGACGCCGTTTTCAATCAGTCTCGAATCAATCTAACTTTATCGTCGGTATCAGAAACTAGCTTAGGGCCCAGAACACTCCGCTCACCCAACTTAGTCCAACATGAAGTTGTGCTACGCCTACAACCATATAATGTCTCGTAAGGTGCCATCTAAATGCTAGATTGATAGCTGTTGTTATAAGCAAACTCTGCTAGTGGCAAGTAATCCTCTCAACTGTCTCAGAAGTCAATGACACAACTCCTCAACATATCCTCCAATATCTAAATCACCCTCTTAGGTTGACTGTAATACCCCGAAAATTATTACAGTAAGAAAGTAGGTATCCTTGATAGTAAAATAAGAAAATAAAGTGACGAAAAGGGAAATTTTGAGTTATGGCAACATTGAGAATTATATTATGACATATTAATTCAAGAAAGGATTAAATTGCAAAAGTGAAAAAAGTTTTGTTGTCCAAGAATAAATACTCAAAATTTGAGGGGTTAAAGTGTAAATACGAAAAAGTTGAAGGACCAATAGTGTAAATATTTTAAGGGTGGAATAATCTAGAAACTAAGGAAAATGGATGAATTAGGACCAAATTGAAAAGGTGAAGAATTTTGAGGGACTAAATTGTAATTTTACAAAATTAAGTGATGACTCAAGGATGAAATTTCAAAAGATTATAAAGGGCAAAATGGTCAAATAGAGAGAGAGAATTGTAGAAGGTAAAGATGATGTTTGTGATATTTTAATTAATTAATTAGATAAATGTTATTTAATTAATATTTTATTAAGATTTTTAGTGTTATTTTATTATTAAATGATTAATATAAAAGGGATGAAAGATGATGAAAAATCATCATCTTTCCATGCAACCAACGTTAGAAGAGAAGAGAAGAAAGAAAGTTTTGCTTTGTTTACAATTTGGTCCTTCCACCAAAAATTCATTATTTTCACCTAAAAATCAAAAGAATTTCCATAGCTTCCAAGAGAGAAAAATATTAAGGAGACAATGGGGAGCTAGAATTTAAAGTTAGATTCAAGAAATAGAAGCTGGAGGAGAGAGAAACTCAAGTTAAAGATTGAAATCAATAGCATAAGGTAAGAACATCAAGATTTCAATATATTTTTAAGTTTGTTATTGTTGAAAAGTATGGAAATGATGTTATAGTAGAGTTTTCTTAAATAAAGTTTTATGTTCTTGATATATTAGTGAAGGAAATAAGTGAAAATGATGGGAAATATTATAGAGAAAGGGAATAAGGAGTTATAAATTTAGTAATCAACATCTTGCACTAAAACAGTTTTGGACAGAAGAGAGGTTAAATTTGAAAAATCACCATAAATTATGGAAATCAAATTATAGGATGAAAAACATATGAAATTAAATCTTATTCAGTCTAGTTTCTCATAGAATAAATGGTGTGAGTAATGGAATTTTAAATCATGAGATATAATAAATTTTGTGAGACAAGATCAGAATGAAATTGGGTTCCCTATTCGACTTTGGAAAATCATAAAAATTGAATAACAATAATTAGAGGCTTAAATTTATATGTTTAAAATTATGAATGAGTATATTTTCAATAGAAACAAACTAAAACATCATTCAAATTCTATACAAAGAGATAATTGATTTTTAGTGAAGAGGGGTCGGAACTGTCAAATAGTGAAACAGGGGAAACTTTAAAGAATAAACTGTATTTATTGGCAAAACCAAAAATTCTGAAACTTTTATGGTAAGAAGATATATGAGTCTAGTTTCATAGGAATTTAGCTTCTCTTTATTTGGAGTTTCGTAGCTCAAGATATAAGTAATTTAGTGACTATGACTCAAGTGGACAACTTTGAATTAATATATAAATAAATGATGGAATTGTAGATAATGTTACATATAAGCATATTATACATTAAGGATGTGGAATGGAGAGGAGGAGGAGGAAAATAAATGATTATTCAACTAGCATGAGTTTTAATTAAAATGGTCAATTTGCATGTTTTAGGTTCAAGGACTAAATTGAATAAAATTAATATTTTAAGGGTAAATTGGTAAAAATATCAAAAAGTGACCAAATTGCATGAAATGAATTTTTTATTATTTAAATTAATAAATTGAATGAAATATTAATTTAGACCAAGATTGGGTGGAAATTCGAGGAAAATAGAAAATTACCAAAATGTCCCTAAATTTTGGTATTTCTGCAATTTAGCCTGGTAAGTTCGTGTAACTTGAATTATATTCTTAGATGATTGAAATATATATATTGGATTGAGAAATTGATTTGAATTGTGAACATGAGAAATTGTGAATTGAATGAAATGGAAATGAAGCTTTGAATTACATGAGCAACTATCGGGTCTCGTAGGCCCTATTTCTTATGAATATAATATTTCGAGGATATGTTGTAAAGAATTATAAAAGCATGTTAATAATTTGAAAGTTTTAATTCGGATGAAATTTATAACTCGTTTTAATACGTATGCAAATGTATGTCTTCTAGTAATGCCTCGTACCTTATTCCGGCGTCGAATACGAGTAAGGGGTGTTACAATGTGACATCGCCAGATTCGGTCCTAACGTTTAGACCGGGTTTGGGGTGTTACATTGACCATCTATTTGAGGAAATGGACAAGAGATAAGTGAAATAGGAAATTTTTAAGTTGGGGGCATTTTGGTCATTTAGTAATTAAAAGAATTAAAAATGCCAAAATAGCCAAAAATTTGTCCATCATCTCCATGGTGAACGAAATCAGCAAGGGGGAAGCTATATTTAGGGTTTTCAAGCTTCCAAGCTCCATAGTAAGTGATTCCAAGCCCCGTTTTTAATGTTCTTTACGTTTTTTGAGTCCCGATAACCTGATTTAGCTTATTCTAGCAATAATTTAATCTAGGGTTCATATTTGGAAAAATACCCATAGGTGAAATATGTTTATTTTGATGTTTTATGGTAGAATATGAAGCTTGAAATTATGTTAAATAACTTTCGCTAGCCTATTTTAAGTGAAAACGAGTAAATTGACATAATCAGTAAAAATACCTAATGTTCATAAGTGTTAGAGTAAGAATTTGATGTTTCCATAGAAGGGAAAAATGCTTAGAATGTCATAAAACATAAGAAAAAGGAATAAAGTCTAATTTCTGAGCCTAGGGGCAAAATCGTAATTTTGTGAAACTTTAGGGGCAGAAATGTAATTTTGTCAAAATGTGATTTTTGGACTGGATTGAATAATGTGAGTGTTAAATAAGTTAAATGTGTTATTATAAGTCAAGAAAGACAAGGAATTGACTTTGATTAGTGAAAAAGGAAAAAAATGAGAAAAAGTGAGAAATTTCCCGATTGAACATTTGGAATAAAAGGGATACGAATGAAGTGACAGAAATGATCACATGTGTAGCATGGACTATGTGTAGGCCACTATGTGAAAGTGAAAGTGATGGTCACGTGTGTAGTACTATGTGCAGGCTACTACGTGTACCAGAATGGTAGGTCGCATGTGTAGTATACTATGCGTACCGGATAGCTTTGATCACGTGTGTAGTACTATGTGCAGGCTACTACATGTATCGGATAGTGATGGTCACATGTGTAGTACTATGTTCAGGCTACTATGTGAACCGGTATCATTAATTATAAGGTGGTTGCTATGTGCTAATCCCACCGGATATCATTGATTACAAAGGGTTGTTGCTGTGTGTTGAATCCACCGTGTATCTGTTATTATTCCGAAGTGTTCATCGAGAAATTGACTAAGTGAAAATACATGAGATCATGCAATGATTAAGTGTCATTGAATGATGAATATATGTGTGGAATTGAATTGAATAATGATTGAAAAAGTGAAATTATGGAAAAGTAAAATTAGCAACAAAACAGTTTTGGACAGTAACAATAGTGTGACTTTGAAAGATCACCAAAAATGGTGGAAACTGAATTAGTGAGTGAATAAGATATGAAATGAAAGCTTAATGAGTCTATTTGTGCTTAAAAGAAAAAGAGCAAGCAAAAGAGTTATATATTTTGAGATATTTGTATTTTAGTGAGGTAGTGTTGGATTGATTTCGGAATCCCCTGTTCACTTTGGAAAATAATTAAACATTGTAAAAAAATAATTATGAGTTATAATTTATATTCTTAGTATCCTTAATGAGTATATTTTCAAAGAAAATAAACAGAAATATCATCTGAATTCTGTACAATGAGATAATTCATTTTTAGTAAAGAGAGGTCAGAGATGTTGAGCAAAGGAAACAGGGTGACTTTAAAGAATAAAATGTACTAATTGACTAAGAAAACAATTCTGAAAATTTTATGGTAATAAGATATGTAAGTCTAGAAAAAATTTTATGGTACTAATTCGAAAAAATTTTATGAAAATTTTATGGTAATAAAATGTACTTAATTTAGAGCTCAGTAGCTCGGATAAAAATAATTTAGTGACTGTGAACTCGACTAGATAGCTTTGAATTTAAATATAAGTGAATAGTGAAATTATGTATAATGCTATTTAAGCATGTTATATACATAAAGGATGTGGGATGGAGAGGAGGAAGAGGACAATAAAGTATATGAATGAATTGTGTATAATTGGTTACATGTTTGATTATAATCGATAAATGTTGAAATAGGAGTGATGCTTATATTGGTGCATTACTAGTCATGGTAAGCTCATGAGAGAAAATAAAGTTTCATAGCATATGCGTGTGGTATATTTGGCATGAAATGATGTTGTGAGTGGCTCATGAATTAACTCATGTTGGTAAGTTGATGCATAATTATAGTATTCAAATATATACATATTTGTAATATTTTGCTATGTGATTCGAAAAAAAGGGGAATAAATAGCATACTGAAAATTCGACCATGGTGCTAGTTTATGTTAAAGGAGTGTTTTATGGCATATATTAAGTAATTGAATGTTATGAATTTTGAGATTAATTTTCCAATCAAATAAATGACAAATGAATTGATTACGTATTCGTAATTTTGACATATGCTTGGTATATGAAACGTAATAATATAAGCTTGAATAAACTTTAAGTATTCGAATGACATGGATTTGATGGTGATAAGATTCGAACATTGAATTCATGAAGCATAGGTGATGTATTATTGTTGTGTGATAGCTTGGTTCGAGAAATTTGTTAGGTAAATGGTAAGTGAAAGCATTTATGGATATAGAAGAAAACTTGGAGTGAATATGAAATTTAGCTCAATTAAATGATTTCATCAATTAAACATTAAGTATACCAGAATGTGTTAGTGAATTACATATTCATAAATTGACATTCAATGTTCAGTTAGTGATATATGAAAATAACATGAAAAGATTTATGATTGTGATTAATATTGATTTTAACTTAAAGTGGATTCTTCAATATTGGATTGATTTATCAGATATATTGAGCATATGAATAGGTATGTATTGGGCCTCGTAAACCATAATTAGTGACTCGAAGATAATAATTTGAAAGTTTTTAATTTGGATGAAATTTTATAACTCGGTTTAATATGTTTATAAGTGTATTTATTCTCGTAATGCCTCGTACCCTATTCCAGCGTAGAATACGGGTAAGGGGTGTTACAATGTGACATCACCAGATTCGACCCTAATGTTTAGGCCAGGTTTGGGGTGTTACAGAGGATCCCTATCAGATATGATCGAAACTGGTACCACATGCAGTCTCACTATCTCAGACACATACAGTTTAGCCAGCTTCTACAGCGAGTAGTCAGTACGAAGCGGTATGAAATGAGCAAACTTGATCAATCAATCCACGATGACCCATACAGAATCATTCTTAGTAGGTGTTAGAGGCAACCCGCTAACGAAGTCCATAGTCTCCCGCTCCCACTCCCAAAGTGGAATCTTAACTGGCTGCAACAACCTTGAAGGCAACTGATAATCAGATTGAACCTGTTGGCATGTCTAACATTTACCCACAAAATCTGTAACCTCACGCTTAAGACCTGGCCACCAATATAACTCATGAAGGTCTTGGTATATCTTATTTCTACCATGATGCATATCATTCGGTGCACAGATTCTCCTACGGACACAGAGAACCCCTTCACTATCCAGTCCAAAATCCACAGTATTCCCACTATCAATTTGTCGAAAGCGAAGACCTAAAGACTCATCCTCCAACTGTTTACCCTTAATCTGCTCTATCCACATCGGTTTAACTTGGAGTTCAGCCAATAGACTACCATCATCAAATAAACTGAGACAAGCAAACATCACCCTCAGATCAGTCACAACCCTATGACTTAGTGCGTCGGCCACCACATTAGCCTTACTAGGGTGGTATTCAATCGTACAGTCGTAATCCTTAAGCAACTCAATCTATATACGCTGCCTAAGATTTAGCTCCTTCTGAGTGAGGAGATACTTGAGGCTCTTGTAATCCGTGTAGATGATACACTTTTCACCATATAAGTAATGCCTCCAGATTTTTAATGCGAACACCACCGCGGCCAACTCTAGTTCATGCGTCGTATAATTCGCCTCATGAGTCTTAAGCTAACGAGACGCATACGCTACCACCTTACCCTCTTGCATCAACACACATCCGAAATCGACATGTGAAGCATCGCTGTAGACAATAAAATCTTTTCCAGACTCTGGCTGTATCAAAACAGGGGCCTCAGTCAGTATAGTTTTGAACTTATCAAAGCCCTCTTGTTGCACATCAGTCCAGTTAAACGACACACCCTTACGTAGTAGCTTAGTCAAGGGTGCTGCAATTAGTGAAAAACCCTCTACAAATTGTCGTAATACCATGCTAGTCCCAGAAAACTACGAATCTCAGATATAGTCTTAGGCTATTTCCAATCCAAAACCGCCTCAATCTTTCGAGGATCGATCCTAATCCCCTCAACAGAAACCACATGGCCCAGAAATGTTACTTCCCGTAACCAGAACTCACATTTACTAAACTTGGAATACAGTTGTTTCTCTTGCAAGATCTGCAGAACCACTCTGAAGTGTTCTCGTGCTCATCCTCAGTCTTTGAGTACACTAGTATGTCATCAATAAATACCACCAGGAACTGATCTAGATAGGGCTAGAGCACTCGGTTCATCAGATCCATGAAAGCTGCTGGTGCATTCGTCAATCCAAATGGCATCACTAGGAACTTGTAATGACCGTATCGAGTCCTAAACGCTGTCTTGTATACATCAGTCTCCTTAACCCTCAACTGATGATATCCTGATTGGAGGTCAATCTTAGAGAAAATTGATGCCCCTCGAAACTGGTCAAAGAGATTATCTATCCTTTGTAAAGGATACTTATTCTTGATTGTCAACTTGTTCAATTGTCGATAGTCAATACACATACGCATGGATCCATCCTTCTTTTTCACGAACAGAACTGGTGCTCCCCACGGAGGCACACTAGGGCAGATGAACCCACGATCCTGTAACTCTTGAATCTGAGCCTTAAGCTCCACAAGCTCTTTTAGTGCCATTCTATAGGGAGCGATGGACACCGGAGTTGTATCAGGAAGGAGCTCAATCCCAAACTCTACTTCACGATTCGAAGGCAACCTAGGTAGCTCTTCAAGAAAAACTTTTGGAAAATCCTTAACCGTCCTAATATCCTTAACTGAAGAACCCCCAGAATCTGAAGCACTGATGTAGGCCAGATACGCCTCACATCCCTTACGAACCAAGTTTTTTGTCTTCAATGCAGAAATCACATTCGATAAGTAGTTCTGACATTCCTAATTATCACTACCTCGCTATCCTCTTCAGTTCTCAGTACAACCATTTCTGTAGCATAATTTAAATTCACTCGATGTTTAACCAACTTGTCTATTCCTAGTATCAGATCAAACTCTCCAAAAGGTAGTTCCATCAAATCAGCCAGAAAAATAGCCCCTTGAACCTCTAAAGGAACGTCTCTAAACAACTTATTTACCCTTATCGATTGTTCTCGCAAACTTAGTTCAGTCACCTCACTCGCAGTGCTCTCAACCAAGATACCCAAGTTCTCAGACATAGTACAAGCTATATAGCAGTAAGTGGATCCTATATCCATCAGTGCAGTATAAGGTACATTATAAACAAAGAATGCACCTGTGATAACATCCAGAGCATCTCCATCCTGTCAGCGACGTGCAACATAAACTAGAGCCGGCTGCCTCACCTCAGCATGACCAACACCTTTGCCTGGTGCTCTCTGACCACGACCCAACCTATTACCACCTCTGGCTTGAACACGGCGTCTTGGTGGCTGCTGAGCTACTCTCGGTGGTGGTGCAGTACCAGTATCTGGAGCTTGCATCTGCCCAGACCTCTGTAGACCCTCTCTAATACGGTGTTCTCATGAACCGCACCTCAAACAAGCCCTAGTTCTTTTCCAACACTCACCTTGATAGCGTCTACCATAGTCAGTACATGGTGGCTATCCAGTAGCAGCAATAGGAGTCCCAACCCAGATCGGCCTATCAACTCTGACCTTTTTCTTAGGCCTCTGAATGGAACTCGAGGGCTCTGAATCCCTCTTGCTCCTACCTCTCTCTTGGTTCTGGCACTCAACGCACTTCACTTCCTCAATGATCTTTGCCTTATCAACCAGTGTAGCAAAGTTTCACTCCCTCTATGGAGCTATCAAAACCCTCAAATCATCCCTGAGGCCATCCTCGAAGCGAACACATCGCTAGTACTCAGTCGCCACCATACCTCGCTCATAGCGTCTCAATCTTAGAAATTTGGCCTCATACTCAGCCACTGATCTATTTCCCTGAGTCAGATTTAGGAACTCCCTCCTATAGGATCCACATAACTGGCCCCCACATACTTCTCTTGGAAAGCGGTCTTAAAGGACTCCCAGGTCAGTCGATCGGGCTAAGTGCCCTCCTTAATAGTGAGCTACCACTTATACACTTCATCACGTAGCAGCGATACAACACCCTCTAATTTTTGCTCAGGAGTGCAGTCCAGATCATCCATAATCCTCCCTGTGGCCTCTACCCAATACTCAGCCACATTAGGGGCAACTCCAGCAATACCAATGAAAAGCTCATATTCGTTAGATGGGAGTCATTTTGTAACCAATCCGTAGTGTCCAGCTCTAGTATTGGGCCTAGTGACCGTCTCCAAAATCCTAAACATGGCCTGGAACAGTGCGTCGTCCCCAGCCACTCAATCATAAGACCTAGCCTCAGCCACAGGTGAAGCCGGTGTCTCACTAGTATTCAAATTAGGCAGATTGCCAGATGACGAAAACCCAGCTTGAGCACCTCTACGGCCTCTACCACGGCCTCTACCGCGGTATCAGTTTATAGTTCTAGTGTTTATTAACAGATATTTTATGAAAACAGTATCAGAAGTGTAAAGTTTGTTCAGTACATCGCAGTGCCAATCAATATCTATCAATTTTACTACAGTTTTAGTATACACTATTTTAAGTGTTTTCAGTACAGTCTATCTATAGTAGTCTTAGTATATCCTACCTATAGCAATTTCAAGATATACTATCAAAAATAATTTCAGTTTTAGTTTAGACAATTCTCAGTTTCAGAAAACATACTGCATTTTAGTAACAACATTTAGAAATCAGTTCTCATAATTCACGTATTAAAAACCCACATCCACAGTCGAGTTTTGCAACCTGGCTCTGTTACCACTAAATGTAACACCCCAAACCTGGCCTGGACGTTATGGTCAAATCTGGCGATGTCACATGGTAAAGTGTTTGAAAACCGTAGCTTGTGTTGGGAAACCATAACTTTGCTAAATACATTTTTCATTTAGAGTTCTTTCATTATTATTTATTAATTCTAATATCATTGTCATTAATCATTCGAAAGCTTTCAAAACGTTTAATCTATGCGAAAGCTTTTTAAAACAGATCCCGTAATCATGCGTATTTTGTTAAAACGTTTGTTTCTTTTGAAAACTCGAGTTTTCCTAAAACTAGTAGTTATAAATTGAAAATCCTAAATTTAAGAAAAATTCTTAAAGGGTAGATTTACAATAAAATTCCCAAATAAAATTTAAAATCATAATTAAGTACGAAACAGAGTCAAATAAGGATGTGTGGCCACCGCTGAGTCCTCCGCCGCACCGATCCGCCTAAGCCAAGGGATTACTTGTACAGATAAATCAGAAGGGTAAGTTTACGAAAGCTTAGTGTGTAATTCCCCATATAGAACAAGCCGATAAAATGCAGTCACGGTTTGGGCTTAAGCCCTTTTAGTACCAGATTCAATTCATTTTGGGCCTTAGTCCATTTCAATATAGAAAAAGTCATGCATTAGGGTCTTGCCCCATTACAGTATCAGTAATCAGTACAGTAACAGACATACAGTCACAAAATCCTACCCAGCCAGCCTCTACACACCAACTCCGTCCAACCCTACACGCCATGTGGGGATATAATCAATCCACCCATCCCTACACTCTAAAAAGTATCGAATGCGGCAGTAGACAGTAGTTTGCAGCTGAGCTGCCAGTAAATTAGGCTCGAGGCCTATCAGTACACTTCCTCCAAATATTACAATCCCTAACCCAATGCAATGCAATATACAAATATGACATGCTATACATAATATCATGCATGTAAATTGGCATACAGTATCAAATCATTAGGACATCATCATGCTTAATCATATCAGTCATATAGTCATTTCACTCAATTAAGGGTCTAGGTAAGCTTACCGACCTTACAGTAGGTCTATAGACGACTTGGGCGACCCGTGCAACCTTAGCAATTAAACAGTAAAAATAGACCTACAAGCCCATGATGTTCTCCCGTGTAGGCCCACACGCCTGTGTGGCCTACATGGCCCAAATTTGCCTTGGTCATGTAGCTCACACGGCCTGGCCCAAAAATCCTACACGCCTGTGTGATTCACCCGTGTAGGCCCATACGCCCGTGTGGGCCACACGGCCCAATTCGGTCCGGCCCGTGTATCGCACACGGCGAGCCTTATTATTATTTTAGTAATGCCCCGATTATTAATACCATAATTATTTAATTTAATTATTATTTTTCCTATTATCAAATAATTATTTAATTTATCCTATTTTAATTCCTATGACACAAAATCAAAATTTTCTCCTAAACCTATAATCTAATGTTCAATTCTTCTAACCCAGTTTTCGGGATGTGACTAAAATCTTTATAAGAGGAATCAAACCTGGGACTTTAGAATGAAATCACAATTATCTGTCCATCTAACTAAAAAACCTAATGTGTTAAAAATATTAATTAAAAATAAAAAAAGCTTGAAACAACATGAAATAAAAAAATACAGATGTGAGTTGAAGAGGAATCGAACTCAAAGACAACAACACTAACAATTAACCATTTCACCAAAAAAGGTAAATTATTAATTTACCAACTAAAAACATATTTTACAAATACTTTTTTCTTAAAAACTAATCATGCCACAATAATTGGGAGGAAATGGGGGTGGTGTCGATTATTGCAGCAGATGCCTATTTTCATAAATAATTTTCTTATCCTGTTTTGGTATTTAATTATTGGGTTTTATACCCAAGTAATATTAATAAATTAAATAAATACTTAAATAGGCAAATTGAACAGTGCCCCCACGATGTCACCTGAGTAACTGACAGCACCCTTCCGCTGCCACCGATGATTTACATGATGTACACCAGTTCAAAGTAAATGGACAGAGGCTGAAATACTATTTTGGCAACAGTGATCAAAAGTAGGCAAAGACAATTAAATTGGTCGAAAAGTTTACTCTTTAATTAGTACTCTGTGATTTTAGTTTATTTTATTTATGTTTTGTTAAAATTTGTTTTCCTTCCTTTTTGTAGAATAAATTAGGTACCTTTGTCGGCGCATTAAAATTTTACTGTCGGTGCATTCCATAAGTTTGTACTACTATTTATATCTCATCAAAATTCAGGGAAATTTAAATTCCATCGTTGGATCAAAAATCACTCACCCTTATATCTCTCCACAAAACAACACGCCTCTCCATCTTCCTTTTTCACTCACTATAAATCCTCTCCATTGTACCGACTGTCACGCATTCAAGCAACCATTTTTATTTTTTCTTCTCAAGATCATATCTTTTTAAGTTTAAACCGCATCCCTCAACAAAAGATGGAAAAAAACAAAAGGCTCGGTCAAGAAAGCCACCAAATCTGGTGAACATGCAATAGAAAGTCGTTGCTGAAGAAGAAGAAGTTGCTGAAAATAAGAAAGAAAAAGAAGAAGATTCTGTTGAGAAGACTGTCACCGTAGCCGAGTCTACAGATGCAAAAATTGATAATTGGGAGCGAGACTGTTCAAAGTTGCCTCTCTAGGTGGCCTCTCCTATATAGGAAGCAGCCGATGATGTTGGGGCAAAGTCGGGAGCTGAGGAGCAATTTGAAGACTGTGCAAAACCAAAAGAAAAGAAAAGGAAGCGCTCCAAGGATAAAAACAAAAGAAGGAGGAGAAAGAAACATCATACAGCCTCATCGACGGCTGCGGATAACTAACTTAGTTTATTTTAAGCTTTAGTTGTAGTATTCATGCACTGCATGTAGCTGTAAGTTTTATTTTGATAAGTATACATTGTCATTGCATTTTTTTTATTGTCATTACATTTTCATGTTAGTCAATTGGGGACAATTCAAACTTTAAGTTTGGGGGAATGCACATGGGGCTTGGAAATGTACCCACATTTCAATTCTTTTTCTTTTGGTAATGAAGCATGCAAGGTTTGATTATAGTTATTGAAAATTGTTCAAAAATTTCTGTTACATTCGATGCTTAATTCTTGAATCATGTGAATTATCAATGAATGAGTTGGATAATTTTAACAGAAGGATGTAACTTCATTTGTTTGATGAATGGATTAGGTTGCATTAGTAGTGGATGACTACTATCATTCCTTAAATCCTGAATGAATATGCTTTTTATAGCTGCTTATATATTTATATATAGTTATAAATTAGAGACACTTCAAAGTGGGTGTAGTATGGAATGTTAAAAAGGGAACACTCCAATACAAATGTTAGAAAAATCGATCTGGCCGAAGGTTTTCGCTACATGAGTGTGTGTCGGCGCAATTACGTAATCTCTGGGGGTTTGTTGCACCCCATCGTTACTTCTCAGGAACAAGGGTACAGTAATGCAACGGTATCCCTTATTTCAAAAAAAAAGGTGTATATATAATATATAAATACTTAGTATTGTACAAAAAATGTTGTAATGGTAGATAGAACTTAGGGTTTTAAGCATGATGCTAACATTGATGAAGTTGCAACTTTATTCATTCATGCTTATGAATTTTCGATGAATTATTCTTTCATCTGAATGTGATTCATCCACTGGGAATTTAGAGGGTTCAAGTTGGTAGAATGATCATTTGCCTTAGTAAATTTTTTGTAGCCTTTCTAGTTTCTATTTTACTTGAGGACAAGCAAAAACTCAAGTTTGGGAGTGTGATAGCACCAGAAAGAACATAGGTTTTCCCCCTTTCTTATTGGTTAAATTGTTCCCATTTAGTTATCCTTAGCATACGTTTTAGCATTTTTAGTTTAGTAAATTGCATTTTATAACTTAGTAATCCTAGCCTATTTTATCCTTAATTTTGCTATCTTTTTGTATTAATGTCGATGCATAAATGAATTCCAGATTGGGTCCAGAATTCTCGTCGCACTTGACAGTTCTCCAATAAGAATGAAAATTATGTGTGCTATCCAATCTAGTATAACCAACTTGTATGATATGAACCGGCTCGGGTTAATCGAGTTGTTTCACAAGTTTGCCCGATCATCAACGAGGAGTAGTCAGAGTTATCGAAAATGGGTGATTCAGGCTAAGGATGCGGAAGCTTATAAAAGGTTTTAGAGATGAATGGTAGGTTTAATAAAATGTAGTAGGTTCGGTTAAGAATAAAATAAGAAAAAAGGTAATTGGATAATTGATGGAAATGGAAGAGGAAACTTAAGCGTCAAGTTCGATTTGATACTATAGCGAATATCGCCCCGGGACTTACATGACTTAAGGTAATCGATGTAAATAGAAGGATGGACCTCGACTCGTTACTTAGCAAAGTAAGAACCGAAGTTATATTGAGATGGATGAACACCACACCAGGATTGGTGATAAGTTTGGAAAGAGTTCGGTTGACGCCACTAGCATGCTAGATAAGCCAAATCGAGACTCACACGAAATATGAGAGGGAGAAACCTCACAAGAACAATAGTTCATTCAGAAATTTGACAAAAAGTCCTTTTACAATGAAATTAATCAACTATATATAGCCATGACATTGGCTAGCCGAATAGACAAGTAAAGATGCTGAATGGTCAGCAAAATAAATGCTAATTAGGTTGGAAAATTCCATGTAGCTTCCTAGAACATCCAAGGGAAGTTTCTTAGCTTGTAAGACTTGAATGGACAGCTTCTAGATGGTGTTAACTCAGCTGGAAAGATTCATGGAATCTCTTCAATGCTTGGCTGACCATTGAACTATACGAAAAGCTTTGAATGGTGTCTTTTGATGCTCACGAGGAGCCTTGAGCAGAATAAGCATGCTAGGTTTATTCTCCTCTCCTTAATGCCATTCCAAGCATGTACCTGCTGGTAATTAACTCTTGTCCATTGTTCTTCACGAAAAGGCATATGGGAAAAAGGAGAAATCAGCAGCTTTTAATGCTATCCATGCATTCTATCTTCAGCAGCTCATTAATGGACGTCCCTTGCATGCTGGACAGCTCCTTTAATACATGTTTTACTGCACATTGAATTCGGCCAGCATGACTCCTTTAAGGCTTTTGTTGAACACGAAAAAGGTGTATTGGAGAAAGGCAATCATCAGCCTCTTCCTTAATTGCAAGTCAAAGTGCATGCTTCTCCATTAATTACCGTCCATTAAATAGCCACATGAAAAACACCAAGACTCCTTTAAAGTCGTCCAAGGAGGATGTACCAAGATGAATTGATTCAAGAAATTAAATTCATTATGGACACATTAAATTCAAGAAGAAAGAATTAAACCCGCACATTAAATTGGTCTTTAAATTCGTGACTTAGACATAATAAATCAGCATCTTAAGAAAAATTAAATTGGCAGCAACTTAATCAATAAATATGCTCATAAATTCGGCTGAAGCTAAAGACTCATAAAATAGGGCAACAAGAAGGCACATTAAATTTCGGTAGTAACTAGACATATTAAATGATGTAATGAGCTAACTAAGACATATTAAATTGTTGTACTAAATAAAACACAATCAATTGAACTCAAGAAATATTAAAGATGTTCAGATTTAAACAAATTAATTTACTAACACTTATTTGAGCCAAACTAAAGCTAATAAACTAACTCATTTAATTTATTTCAGCAAATAAAAAATGCATGAAATTAAATAAAAGGGAATTAAGCTCAACGAGCTAGAATCAGCTCGAATTGAGTTCCATGGAGCTGGAACAAGCTAGTTCAACTTGCAAAAGTTTTCGAATGGCACTTGATGAATTGAACCAAGTATGTTTTCGGGGCAGGGTCGTATCACTGTATGTACAAGGATAGAATAATTGTGAGGAAAGGACACTTGTACTGTTGGAGGAGGACATAAAATGTGGACATGAGAAGAAAAATGGAGCTTTTTTTTCTGGTTCATCATCCGATCTTGAAGCTTGCAGCCACAGCAACTTAAGCCTCTTATGGGTGAACCAACGTGAAAACCAGATGCAGACTAGCTTTTGACAAGAAAACCTAAGTGCGAGACAAGAGGGAATAGAGAGATTTAGTCGAGTTGTCTAGGAATAGTATTCTCCACTCGATTCTTTCTTATTTCTTTATGAATGCTGGTGATTATTCTCCGTTTTCTGTTTATATGGAAGTACACATGAATTCTTAACTAAATGTTAACTTATTCAATCTTTCTTTTATTATTTAATCTTGGGGTTTGAATATTTTTTAACACGGAAGTGTTATTGCAGTCATTGACACAGGAAAGTGCAGTGACAGTTTGAGCCAACAAGGAAGTTGACTGAAGATTAGAGGAATTACGTCCACTTGTTCTTAATAGTGTCATATTTCCATCATCGGAAGGTGAGATTAGTATGCACGTTTAAGTCTCGGATTAAATAGAGGAGTGACACTCGGTATGAAACACGTTGAACTTTATTACTTCGACACCTATCTTTTTATACCTTGTGAGCACTTAATAGTCTGCTGAAGATTCATGTTGGGGATCCTAGTTTATCATTATCTTATTTTATTTTATTGTTTTCAAGTTATTGCATTGACAACTATTCTCATAATTTATCTCATTTCCATTTAGTTGTTGCACTGGCATTAATAGACAAAAGACTACAATCCCTATGGGATCGATATCTGACTGACTCACATTTGTCTACTATACTTGTATTGATGGTGTACGCTTACACATTATTGTTTTGATGTTAAACAGCCGATCACTACACCTGTTACTTCTTAGAGGTCTGTGCCTGCACCTAGGGGTTGCGGGTCGAGTCAAGGTGGTTTATTTTCGAAAGGTGGTCTTAGAAAAAGGAATGATGCTGTTACTCATCAGTTGGAGGTTAGAGTGCCAGCCCGAGCTTATGTTGTGTGGACACGTGAGGATGGTGATGCTAATGACGTTGTGACAGGTATCTTTTTATTACATTCAGAACTTGTTTATACTTTGATAGATCTAGAATCTTTGCATTTGTATGTTAATACTAAATTAGTTAGATCGGGGAGTTTAAAATCTGAGGCATCTAGAGTATCGATAATGGTGTCTAGTCTGTTGGGGCAATTTGTGCTAGTGGACCAGGTGTGTAGGAGATGCCCGTTAGTGATACAGAATATAACCTTCCCCGTTGATTTGTTGATAATGCCGTTTGGCAATTTTGATATGATTTTGGGTATGGATTGGCTTATGGAAAATGGAGTTATTCTGGATTACCGTAAAAAGAAGTTTGTTGTTCAGAGCAAAGACAGTGGTATTATTGATGTGAATGGTGTTCGAACGAGTGGTTCAACTCGTATCATTTCAGTAATTTGAGTAGATAAACTTCTTAATCAAGGCTGTGAAGCTTTTCTAGCCTATGTTATCAATTCAAATTCTAGTGATAGTCAGAGCAGTAAAATCTGAACTCTTTACAAATTCCCTGATGTGTTTCCCGAGGAATTAACGAGATTACTACCAGATTAGGAGGTTGAGTTCGCAATTGAAGTGTTTATTGGTACGGCTCCGGTGTCAATGTCCCCTTATCGTAGGGCACCCACAGATTTGAAAGAATTAAAAGTGCAATTGTAAGATTTACTGGATCGCGACTTTATACGCCCTAGTATACCGCCTTGAGGAGCTCCAATACTTTTCGTCAAAAAGAAAAATGGCTCGATGTGGCTTTGTATTGACTATCAACAATTAAATAAGTTGAAAATTAAGAATCAATACCCTCTAACTCGTAATTATAACTTATTTGATCAACAAAAAGGAGCTTCTCTCTTTTTTAAGATTGATTTGAGATCGAGTTACTATCAGTTGAAAGTGAAAGATAGTGACGTACGAAAGACATCATTTCATTTGCATTATGGCCATTATGAATTCTTAGTGATGCCTTTTGGGTTGACGAATGCTCCGGTGCCATTCATGGATCTCATTAATCGTATTTTCCAACTGTATTTGGATCAATTTGTGGTATTTTTTATTGACGACATTTTGATCTATTCAAAACCCGAATCCAAGCATAAGCAACATCTCAGAATTGTTTTGCAAGTGTTACGAGAGAAACGGTTATAGGGAAAGCTCAGCAAGTGTGAATTCTGGTTATCAGAGGTGGTATTTTTGGGTCAAGTTATCTCGGTGGATGGGATCAGAGTTGATTCAAGAAAGATCGAGGCAATTGTTCAGTGGAAAGCACCGACGAATGTATCAGAGGTTCACAATTTTCTTGGATTAGGTGGTTATTACCAAAGATTTGTGAATGGATTTTCGAAGATAGCTTTGCTAATGACAATGTTGTTGCATAAAAATGTTCATTTCGTTTGGAGTGACCAATGTCAAGAAAGTTTTGAGAAATTGAAGCAGATGTTGACTAAAGTTTTGACTTTACCAAAATAGGAAAAGGATTTTGTGGTTTATAGTGATGCTTCTTTGAACGGTTTCAGTTGTGTTTTGATGACGAATGGGAAAGTGATTGCTTATGCATCTTGTCAGCTAAAAATGCATGAATGCAACTATCCAACGTACGATTTAGAGCTAGCTGCTGTGGTTTTTGCTCTAAAGATCTAAAGACACTACCTGTACGGCGAAAAGTGTCATATCTATATTGATCATAAGAGTCTCAAATACCTCCTATCTCAAAAGGAGTTGAATTTGAGAAAATGACGTTAGGCCGAGCTTATGAAAGTTTTTGATTGTGTTATTGATTACCATCCTGGTAAAGCTAACGTCGTAGCTGAAGCGTTGAGTAGAAAAGTAGTAGTTGAATTGCGAGCAATGTTTGCTCAGCTCAGTATCAATGATGATGGAAGCTTATTGGTTGAACTAAAGATCAAACTAATGATATTTGATCGGATCAAGTCAGCGCAGTTAGATGATGACAAGTTGGCGAAGAAAAGAGAAATGATTTAGAATGGCATATTTAAAAATTTAATCATTGATGGTTGTGATTGCTTAAGGCTTCATAACCGAATCTGTGTTTCGTATGTTTCAGAATTAAAGGAGTTGATACTTCGAGAAGCTCATGATAGTCCTTTTGCTTTGCATCCTGGAGAAATGAAAATGTACTGCGATCTGCGAGAATCCTATCGGTGGCCAGGAATGAATATAGACGTGGTCGAGTATGTGGTTAAATACTATACTTGTCAACGAGTTAAGGCAGAACATCATGTTCCCACAGGATTACTTCAGCCTATTTCTATTCCTGAGTAGAAATGGGACCGTATCACGTTGGATTTTGTAACGGGGTTACCTTTACCAACAAGTAAGAAGAATGTTTTGTGGATGATTGTTGATCGACTCACAAATTTGGCTCATTTCTTAGTAGTCAAGACTAATTGGTCACTCCAAAAGATTGCTGAAGTTTATATTTAGGAAATTGTGAGATTGCACGATGTCCCTATGTTGATAATCTCTGATCGAGATCTGCGGTTCACTTTGAGATTTTTGAAATAGTTGCAGGAATCTCTTGTTACGCGACTTAATTTTACCACAACTTTTCACCCGTAGAGAGATGGACAATCTGAATGTGTTATTCATATTTTGGAAGATATGCTTCGCACTTGTGTTATTAACTTTAAATCAGGTTGGGAGCGTTAGTTACCTTTGGCCGAATCCATATATAACAATAGCTTTCAATCGAGTATTCAAGTGGCTCCGTACAAAGCTTTATACGGTCATAGGTGTCAAACACATATTTACTGGTTGGAATTGGGTGATAGAAGAATGATAGGGCCGGAACTAATCCAAGAAATGGAAAATATTGTTAAAAAATTTGAGATAGATTGAAGACAATTTTCGATAAACATAAATCGTATGCAAATTTGAAACGTCGAGATATTTAATTTTCTATTAGTGACAAAGTATTTCTTAAAGTTTCGTCTTGGAAGAAAATTTTGAGATTTGGTCGAAAAGGGAAGCTGATTCCTCGATTTATCAGACCGTATGAGATCACAGAGAGAATGGGACCAGTTGCGTATTGTTTACCTTTTCCTACGGAATTACAAAAAAATACATGACATTTTTCACGTGTCAATGCTTAGAAGAAATCGATAGGATCCGTCTCACGTTATTTCGACGGAAGACATTGAGATTCAACCCGACTTGTCTTATGAAGAAGAACCGGTTGAGATTTTGGCTCGCGAGGTGAAAGAGTTGCATAATAAGCAAGTTTCGTTAGTGAAAGTGCTATGGCGTAGTTATAGTGTCGAGGAAGCGACTTGGGAACCAGAAGAGACGATGAGATCTCAGTACCCCAATCTCTTTTCAAGTGAATTTTGGGGACGAAATTTAATTAAGGGGGGAGAATTATAAAGACCCTATAGTTAGGAGTGTCGAAAACTACATTCCCAGGATCCCATTCCCGTAAATAGAATATTTACGAAGTTAGTTGTTTACTTAAATAGAATTTGTTTACTTAAATATTTACGAAGTTAGTTTTTTACTTAAATAGAATTTGGCTAAGTGAATTTCCACGATTTGTAAGTTTTTTAAATGTAGGGATCAAATTGTATAAGTATTCGAAGTGGAATTATAAGATTAAAATTAACTAAAGGACCAATGTAGTAAATATACCTTTATATTAGGTAGTGGACGGCGTTAATGGGTATTAATATATATAAGTTATATATTACGATTTATAAAATAAAATAAATATGTATAAAGGTTATAATAATAAAAGTAATAATAATAAAAGAAAGGTTAAAGAAATTGAATAGAAAATGATGCAAATAATTGAGAAAGAAAAGAAAGGGAGAAAAGAGAAAAGCACGCACGGCCTAGGGTTTCAAATTGTTCCAACTTCAATTGGTTAGTCAATTTAGTCACTTTTCTTATAATTATTATATTTTTGGAATCCTGGTGTTAAGTACTACCTGACCCATGTCGAAATTTTTAACATTCATTAAGATTTTAGATATTGTTTTTGTTGAATAGTTTTAGTATTAGTGATTTAATTAATAAATTTTAAGTTAGAAATCGAAAATGACTAAATTGTAAAGCAAATTTTAAATTTTGAGTAAATAGGGACTAAATTAGAAAAATTAAAAATTTAGGGTATAATTGAAAGTAGGAGTTCAATTTAGTTTAAAGTGAAATAAGTATGAAAATATAAAGTTAATTGTGAAGAATAAAAATTAGTCTCGTTTAGGGACTAAATTGGAATATAAGAAAATATTGAGTAAAAATTGAAATATTCAATGTGAAATTGAATTGTGTTGTATTGATGTATTTTAATTGTTTTAATTCCGTAGCTAACGTCGTACCTGAATCCTCGACTAAAAAGGGGAAGGATAAAATCGACGTCGAATAGCTTAGAATCCACGTTTGTACTTCTATAATCCGAACCTAGTTGTTAATTGTTGTATTTTGATTTAATGCATATGGCAAGTGGTTAAGGTGAGTATTTTGGCACTTTGATAGTGAATTGAATTTATAGTTAATTGAAATGGATTGAATTGGCATATACAGTATGAATGTATTAATTATTTGAATTGAAATGAATATATGTGTAAATGTGATCATGTGCAAATATGAGAATTGGATATTAGTTGTATTTGAAAAGTGAAATGATACCCTATTAACTATATCAGGTTGAGCCGAATATAGATGGCATGCTATGATAGGAAGGGTTCAGGGATTTCTTCGACTTGGATACGATGAGGCATTGGGTGCCAATTTTCTTCAATTTAATCGATGAGATAGTGGGTTTCAATTTATATAGTGCTAGGCGCAGATATTACTTCATATTTATCCGATGAGGCACTGAGCGGCAAACTGGTGTGTTGGTTGAATCCGTGCATCCGTCAGAGTCCGAGTCGTGTTAATAGGGGTAATTAAAGAATAAAGTTCTATGATCGATATTGAATGGCATGGTATGTGAAATGGAAATGAGATAGTGAATTTGAAACATGAAAAATGAGATATGTTGTGATTAAATAAAATACATGAGTTAAGTACTCATGAATTGAATATGGAATGGATCATGCCTTTATATAAACAAAATTGAATTGATATGTGAAAAGCTATTTATATAGCAAGTGATGTGAATTGAGATATTTGTTAAACAAATCAAATATGATAGCATGTGAAATTTGAGTATAGTATGAAATAATATGGTAATGTGCTTGAATTTGAAATGATGGTATATGATAATTGTGAGCTTAGACAATAGTATGTTCGTATAATTCAAATTATGCATTCTTGTATCATTATGTCTTTCATTGTTTTGATTATAGAAATATCACTGAGTTTTACTCAGCGTACGGTTTTGTTTTTCGTGCACAGATTAGGTACTTCTCTTTTGATCACCGACTCAGCATCCAACAACGATCCCAATCTCAAATGTGGTGATGTTTATCTTTTGTAATGGAATGTACCTAGGATGTGTTTGGTTTGTAATGAATTTAGTATATGTGATGTAATTGAGTTTAAGTAAAATTTTGGTTTGGTATATATATAAACTTATGTTTGTGTTTGGAGCCATAATTTGGCATGTTGATTTGAACCAAGACTTGTTAGGTGTTTGTGAATTTAAGTTTGAAGTTTTAGGTAGATACAAGCTAGGCCAAATTGATTGATTTTGGCATGTTTAAAACTTTGAATTGAATGATGCATTAATGATATGTTTTGATGATATAAATGTAGTACCAATGAGGGTACATTGGCTAGGCACCTAGGATGATTGTTTTGGCATGTTTTGAGTGTCTTTAATCGTGTTTTGATTAGGTTAAATGAATGGTTTTTGAGTTGCTTAATGCACAAGCAAGTAGGAAATGGTAAACTTGTTGTTTAAGGAACATTTTAGGTCCACACGAACGTGTGACTTGGCCATGTGAGATACACGGCTGGCACACGGGGGTGCAAGGCCATTTCGAGGGTTACACGACTTGGCACATGGGTGTGTAGCTTGACTGTGTGACCCAAGTGAGAGAGTTACACGGGCACAGACATGGGTTGGGACACAGCTGTGTGCCCCTACTTTGAATGCCCACACAACTTGAGACCGGGAGTGTGTCTCAGCCGTGTGAGTTACACAGCCTAGCCACACGGCCGTGTGACCCCTGTAGTTGAATGTTTCTAACTTTTCCTAAATTTTTCAAGTGTTTTCGATTTAATCCCAAATCATTTCTAAAGTGATATTTAGTCCTCAAATGATCGAATAAGGGACGTTATGTATGTCTAATGAATGATTTAGATTATGTTTATTCAGTAATGCTCTGAAACCCTATTCTAGCGATAGATACAGGTTAGGGGTGTTACATATGTAATGCCCCGCAACCTTTTAGCGTTGTATGATGACCATATTCTCAAACATGGTGGAAAACTTCCTTGAAGCCTTCATGGATGATTTCTTTATGTTTGGCAATGATTTTGATGATTGCTTAAAAAATCTGGAATTGGTTTTGTACCATTGTGAAGAAACAAATCTTATTTTGAACTAGGAAAAATGCCACTTCATGGTTAATGAAGGAATTAATCTAAGGCATAGGATATCGTAGCGAGGGATTGAAGTGGACAGAGCAAAAACTGAAGTAATAGAAAAATTGCCACATCCCACTAGTGTCTAGGGTATTAGAAGTTTTTTAGGTCATGCGGGATTTTATAAAAGATTCATTAAAGATTTCTTGAAGATATCTAAACCCTTGTGCACCTTGCTGGAGCAAAATAGTCCTTTTAATTTTGATGAACATTGCTTGGTATCTTTCGAGGAATTGAAGAAATGGCTGGTAGCAGCACCAACTATAATATCACCAGAATGGACACTGCCTTTTTAATTCATGTGTTATGCCAGAGGTTATGTTGTAGGAGCAGTGTTAGGCAAAGGAAAGACAAAGTACTATGTGTAATATATGATGCGAGCAGAACCCTGACAGATGCACAGCTTAACTATACCACCACAAAAAAGGAGTTATTGGTTGTGGTGTTCGCATTTGATAAATTATGCTTTTCTCTAGTTGGTACCAAGGTCACAGTCTACACGGAACACTCTGCTATTAAGTATTTGGTGAACAAGAAAGATGCCAAGCTAAATAGTGATTCAGTGGATACTCTTGTTACAAAAGTTCGACTTGGAAATTAGAGATTAAAAAGGGACTTGAAATCAAGTGGCTGATCACCTGTCAATGTTAGAATCTGGAAATGAAGATGGCTATGGAAAATTTATTAAAGAAGACTTCCTAGATGAGCAATTGTTAGTTATCATGGCATTACCTTGGTATGCCGATATAGTGAACCTTTTAGTAAGTGGTTTGATGCCATCTGATCTCAACAGCCAAAGAAGACGAAAATTCCTTCATGATGTCAAACATTACTATTGGGATGAAACCATCCTATTTAAGCATTGTGCTGATCAGATAATTAGGAAGTGTGTCACTAGTGACGAAATACATAACATTCTGTAACATTGTCATTCAGCTCCTTACGGAGGACACTTTGGAGGAATTAGAATTACTGCCCACTTTAGCCAAGATTTTATTGGTCGAGTCTGTTCAAGGATGCTCATGAATTTTATCAGTCATGTGATTGTTGTCAGAGGACAGGAACTCTATCTAGGAGAAACAAATTGCGGTTGTAAAATATTATGGAGATTGAGTTGTTTGATGTATGGGGAATAGATTTTATGGGCCCATTTCCACCGTCAGTGGGTAACCTGTACATACTATTAGTAGTGGACTATGTCTCTAAGTGGGTCAAAGCTATTGCGCTTCCTACTAATGATGTAAAGCCAGTAATGAAGTTCTTGCACAAGAACATATTCACAAGATTCAATATGCCTAGAGCCATTATTAGTGATGAAGGATCTCATTTTGATTGCAAGCTAGTGGCTAATGCCTTGCAACAATATGGGGTGAAACGCAAGATTGCCATTGCATATCATCCCCAAGAAAATGGATAAGTTAAGGTTTCTAATAAAGAAATTAAAAATATTCTAGAAAAAGTGGTAAACCCAACTCGTAAAGATTGGTCCTCCAGAAGCTTTATGGGCCTATCATATTGCATTTAGGGATGTCACATTTTAAGCTTTTTTTATGAAAGCCTTGCCACCTACCTGTTGAGCTCGAGCATAAGCCATTTTGGGCTATTAGAAAGCTAAAGATGGATTCAGTCACTGCTGGCCATAAATGTGGTTAGAATTGAAAATGGAAGAATTCAAGACACATGCATATGAAAATGCTAAATTGTATAAGGAAAAGACCAAGCATTGGCATGATAATAGAATTATGCCAAGGCAATAGGTATTGTTGTTCAACTCTAGGCTCAAATTGTTCCCTGGTAAATTAAAATCTCGCTAGTCAGGTCCTTTTGAAGCAGTTCAAGTATACCCACATGAAGTTGTTAGTATCAAAGACCTGAAAACGGAGGTCACATTCAAAGTTAATGGACAACGCTTGAAGAACTACTGAAGTGCTCATGTGGATCGTGACAAGCAATCTATTAACCTCCGAGATGTTTCAGTGGCAGTTTTGTTTTAATTTTTGATTTCTTTATTTGCTTCACTTTGATTTCACTTTTATTTAATGTTAACCATTAATTATTTAATTTTGTTTCATTTTTAATTAATGAGTAATTTTTCTAGATTTCCAAAGACAAATTAAAAGTATGGGTGTAACAACCCTAACCCGTATTCATTGCTAGATTAGGGTTATGAAGCATTATCGTGCAATCAGAAACATTTAAGCTTAACCTCATTCAATATGATAAACAAATCATAAACCAATCACATACATACATATCGTCTCTAAATCGAGCCTTTAAGCCCCTAAAAATACCTTAGAAACGATTCGGGACCAATTTGAATCATTTAGAAAGTCTAGGAAAAATTCAAAACATTTTGAAAACAGGGCTCACACGGCCGTCTGCCTTACACGACTTAGACACACGCCCATGTCTTAGGTTGTGCAACCTTTAAACTAGGGACACACGACCGTGTCCCAGCCAATGTCCTCACCAGTGTAACTTTCTGAGTAGGGTCACACGGTGGTGTCACACACCCGTGTGCTAGGCCGTATAACTCTTTGAGTTGCCCCACACGCCCGTGTGTTAGGCCATCTACTAGGCCGTGTAACTCACTGACTTGCATACAAAAGAACTCACAAATGACACACGACCATGTCACCAGGCCGTGTGCCCCGCACGGTTGAGTCACATGATTGTGTCTTAGGCCGTATGGACCCAAATTTGCCTAAAGTCAACCCATTTCCAATGTCATTTCAGGCATAAACATTTAGGTCATTTGTGCACATTTTCAAGGCACTAAAACCCTATCAAAACATACTTATAAATTCCATTTCAAGAATCCTAATTCAACTAACCAATATGTCATTCAAAGGCATCTCAATTGCATTCATCAACACTTTCCTAAACATGTCAATTTTACCACATTTTAAACATCAAATTCTAGTTCAATTCTTTCCAAAACATGCCATAACTTGACCATAATCATACTAATTCAAAACATACCACATGAGCCATTAAAAAAATGCATCGTAAGATAGCCATAATGACACAATCTAGCAAAGCATCAAATGGTACCACCAAAGTTAATTTACACAACTTATACATGCCAATTCACCAACTAAACAATCAACAGAATGCCATTACAATTCACCCTATACATGCCATTATAACCTTGGCCAAAACATTCAAAAACTACTAAAATTTGTGTTGGATAGTGTGATAGATCCCTAACGAGCTTCCAAACTGATCGAGCTTCCGATAATCTATAAAACATAGGAAAGAAACTACATAAGCAATTGATGCTTAGTAAGCTCGTAGAAAATAAAACATAACTTTTCATATCATTTTCACAATATAAAGTATAAGCATAAAATAACCCAAACTATAAGCTTGGCACAAGCCTATACATCATCGTCAATACACAAGTTAGCACACTTGCATATAACTCAAATCAATCAACCATGATATAGGTCATTTTACATATGAAATACATCAATTAGTTCATGCATTCTTTCCATAAGGTCATGCTTGATTCCATCTGAATACTTACCTTTTTAATCCCTTTTCATGCTTGTTGAACCATCTATAATTTCATCAGATACTCGGGAAAGCTCACATGAAGTGTGCCTTTACATATAATCGTAACATTTCCTTTACATCATTGCTCACACTAGCTATGAATTAGGCCTTGTACTAGCCCTTTTTACTACAAATCCAACGAATAAATATTTATTCTATTATTATTTTAATATCTATGGTACGTTAGTAGGGTCATATAAAAATTCTGTTAAGAAATTTTGACATTTGCATGCTTAATTAAGTGAAAAGGACTGAATCGGCTAACATGGTTTGTGGATGAAATTGCATAAATTTCCATTCACGAGCTTAAGGACTAAATCGTAAAGAAGTTAAAATATTAGGGGTAAAAATTTAAATTTACAAAAGTATGAATTTTGGACTAAATTGAATAATATGATTATTAAATTAATTGAATTTTCTTATTTAGATCAAGATAAACCTCGTACGGTTTTGGATCGAGGAAAAGCTAAAGCCTCAGATTAGTTGATCTTATTTTGACATCTTTGTAATCGAGGTAAGTTCGTATGTTTAAATAACTTTTTAATGTTATTTGATATATGCATGCTATTGTGTTATTTATCATGTCATGAAACGATGGAAATCCAAGAACATACGATGATTATCGAGCCCCGTTTAAACCTTAAGAATATATAGGATACAAATGCATGTCATTAGGGTTACCATGTTTCGGGTGCTGGTCATAAATGTCCTACCAATGGCTAAGTTCCGACAATTGTTGTGGATACTTGTTAGCTTGCATGAGCGGCATTGTGTAGCTACATTCCGACCGTCAGCTTGTATGAGCAGATCCATTTATGGCTCGAGTGAGCAATGATGTAAAGGAAAATGAAAGGAATGGTTTTGACCATATGTTTAGCACACTTTGTGTGAGCTTCCCGTGTATCTGATATTATTCTAAGTTGTTCAACGGGCATGAGAAGGGAAGGGACGATAAGTGTTCCTATGATCATGTTATGATCTTATGGAAAGGTATGAATTTATATTGATCAAAGTATGTATAACTATACGTATGAAAAGTATGAGTTCAATTGTAAAATGTTCATGAAATCTATCTTACCATGTGATGGTTTTGTTAAGTTATGTATTTATGCACTAACTTGTGTTGTTGATGATGCTTAGGCTTGTGCCAAGATTATGTTGGGTGGATTCATGTTTAATTTATAAGGTTTTGCATTGAAATGGTAAGCTATGTTCATGATGTACAAACTTACTAAGCATTATATGCTTATGTCATTTTCTTTCCTATGTTTATAGATTATCGAAAGCTCGATCGATTTGGAAGCTCGTCGGAGACCATCACACTATCCAGTGATTATATCGGTAGATTTTAATGTTTTGGTCAAGGTTATAAAGGCATGTATAGGTGGACTTGTGTTTAATGATCTAGTTGTTTTTAACATGTATAAGTGTTATTATGGTTGATGTAATTATGGTATTTTGATGCCTTGATGGTTGGTGTTGATATGGTTAAATTTATGTATGTTTTGAATGACCAATTTGTTATGTGATGATGTAGTTTGGCATGTGGTCAATTGTGGTATGTTTAGGTATGGAAATAAGTAGGTGTATATGGTTGACATATGGTAAAATAGGCATATGTTTAGATATGTTTGATTGATTGTGATTGAGGTGCCTATATGGCATATTGGTTGTATGGTTTAATGATCTTGTGAATTGGTCATATTTATTCATGTTTTGGGTAGCTTTTGATGCATTGGTTTTACGTGTACTTGTGTTTAGGTTCATGCCTTGAATGGGTGAAAGAAATGGCTTGATTTTGGCCAATTTCTTATCCACACGGCCTTTGACACGGGCGTGTGTCCCAGCCGTGTGTGACACACGGCCGTGCGACATGGCCATATGTCCCCTGTTGGTTTTAAAGGTTGCAAGTCAGGCAGTTACATGACCTAGCACACGGCCTGACACACAAGTGTGTGAGGCCATTTCAAAAGTTACACGGCCTAGCACACGAACGTGTGGCTTGACCGTGTAACCCAAGTCAAAGAGTTACACGAGCATGGACACGGCCTAGGAAATGGCCGTGTGTCCCTATTTCGATTATCACATGGCCTGAGACACCGGCGTGTGTCTCAGCCGTGTGAGTCACACTGCCTGGCCATACGTCCGTGTCACCCCTGTAGTTTGAATTTTTCTAACTTTTTCCTCAATGTTTCAAATGTTTTCGATTTAGTCTCGAGTCGGTTTTAAAGTGTTTCTAAGGCCTTGAGGGCTTGATTAAGGGATGATATGCATGTTTATGAATGAATTATGCTATGTGTATATCAATTTCTACAAATGTATGTTTTAATGTTTTCTTTTTACGGTAATGCTTCATAACCCTATTCCAACGATGGATACGAGTTAGGGGTGTTACATTCCAATTGGGTCCCGAATTGTTCCTAAGGTATTTTTAGGGCCTCGAGGGCTCAATTAAGGGATGTTATGTATGAATTTGAATGTAATTAGATTATATTTTCTTGATGTATGAAATGAATGTTTTAATGTTTCATTTGTACAGTAACACTCAATAACCTTATTCCGGTGACAGATACGGGTTAGGGGTGTTCGAGGCCAACTCACACGAGCTGTGGGCCGAAATGTAAACTACATGATGCTGCTCACACAAGTTGTGGAGAATTCGTAACAAATGCAGGACCTCAACCATCGGTAGGACATTTAAGACTAGCAGCCGAAACATGAAATCCCTAATGACATGTCATTTATATCCTACAGATTCCTAAGGTTCAACCGGGTCTCGATAACCATCATAACATTTATTTGTTTCTACATCGTTCAATTCTCATTATAAATAACATAATAACATAAAATTTAAATAGCATTAACGTGATAACCATTTATACAAACTTACCTCGACAACTAGGGGCGTGAAGGTTAAATCGAGCTAATCCGAAGCTTTTGCTTTGTCTCGATCTAGGTCTGTACGTGGTTTAGCTTGATCTGAATAGAAAATTTCAATCCATTCAATACTTATAGTATTCAATTTAATCCACATTTCATATTTATGTAAAATTACCGTTTTGCCCCTAACATTTTAAATTTTCACAATTTAGTCATTAAGCTCGTAATTTGAAATCTAATTAATCTAATCCCTCGTATAGGCTAACCAAATTCTTTAGGGACTCACACCAACTAAATTAAACCATCATTTCATAAATTTAACATTGAATTTTACTATTTTAACAAATTAACCCCTAAATACAATTTCATCAAAAATCACGTTACAAAACTTTTTCATATTTCAACCAAGATGCATAATCTATCATTTAGCATCAAAAACTTCTCAAAAACATTCATGGACAGGCCGTGTGACTCACACGGCCAAGAGACATGCCCATGTCATAGGTCGTGTAGACATTCGAATTAGGGACACACAGTCGTGTCCCAGCCCATGTCTGTACTCGTGTAACTTACTGACTTGGGTCACACAGCCAAGTCACACACCCATGTGCCAAGCCATGTACCCTTCAAAATAACCCCACATGCCCATGTGCCAGGTCGTGTGCTAGGTCGTGTAACAGTCTGACCTGTAACCCTTTGAAAGCTACAGGGAACAAACAGCCGTGTCACTTGGCCGTGTGTCACACACGACTAAAACACACGCCCGTGTCTCTGCCCGTGTGGACGAAAAATAGGTCATTTTCAAGCCATTTTTCTCACCCAATATTCTACCACTTGTACAAGCCAAATACACATATAAACAAGCATTCAGAACTCACTTAACATATACAAAAATCAAGCTTTAACAACCTATAAACTATTCATTCAATCAATATGCCAAATTGGCACCACAACTACACCATCAAACTTAGCTAAACAACTAACTAATTCATTCATCATTTAAACTATCAATTAGACAATTTCACTATCACATTTGCCATATTGATCGTATACCAAAAAATCATGTATAACCATTACAAAGTGACCATTTTTCCAACTACATATACCATACCAAAATTGACCATGAGATAATCACTTCCAAACTACCAAAACTAGTCATTCTCAACATCACGCTACATTATTTCACACCAAACATTAATTGCTACCATACCATGTCCATCAACATTTCCTTACCATCATCTTAACCAACACAACATCAAATTAACCACCACAAAAAATACCATATAATCTTAATATCATACCAACTAGTGCATCAACCAAGATAACATATATACAAGTTACACATAATGGCTAAATTCATTAAACAAGACACCTATACATGCCATTATAACCATGACTCAAAACCATCAAAATCTACCGATTTAGACGATGGATAGTGTGACGGATCTTCGAAAAGCTTCCAACCCAAACAAGCTTCCGATTATCTAAAAAAATAAGAGAAAATAGACTAAATAAGTATAAAATGATTAGTAAGTTCGTGAATCATAACATTGTTTACCATTTAATTATAAAAGATTTAAGACAATTTATGAACATATCCAACATAGCTTGGCACAAGCCTAAACACCAACAACAGTTCACATTAGTGATTAGCACAAAACTTAGTCAAATTCATTACACAACAAAAGGGCTTCCATATACTTCCCATTCAAACATTGATACTATTATGAACATACAAGAAATCTTTAATCACTATCATCTCATACCATTCTCATGCTTACATGACATTATGAATCGAATTATGTTTTTGCCCCTAAAATTTTGAATTCATTACAATTTAGTTCAAACCCATGCTAGCCGAATATTAATTTAGTCCCTCAAGCCCTATATTCCATTTATTTCACATTTTTACCATGAACATTTTTCTATTTTTCAATTAAATACTTAAATGATAAATTCATCAAAAATTCATTTACAAAAGTTTCTCAACTATCATCAAATATTCATTTTCATCCATCAAACATCAAAAGTAACCAATACACATTCATGGTAAAACCCTAGACTTTTAACAATTTTGCAAATCAATCCCTGGGCTAGCTAGATTAAGCTATAACAACTCCAAAAACATAGAAATCATTAAAAACGGGACAAAGTATCACTCACATGCAAGGATGAGCTATGGCCGAACCTTGAAGCTTTAAATATGGCTTTCTTTAGGTTGAAAATCGATGGTAGAGAAGAAATAACAAAGATGATATCTTTGTTTTAATATTTTACTATTTTGTTTTTATTAAATTACTAAATAACCTTAACAATAACCTTGAAAATCACCTAAAAAGTGTCCATACTTGTCCACTATCATTATGGATGGTTTAATTACAACATAAACCCTCCAACCTTTTATTATTAAAGCTATTTAACCCCTTTAGCTTATAGAACTCAAGTTTTACACATTTTCAATTTAATCCTTTTTATCAATTTAAGCATGCAAATGATAAAATTTCTTCACGAAATTTTTATACGACACTACTAACAATGTTGTAAACAATGAAATAATAATAAAATAAATTTTTTGATGTCAGATTTTTGGTCCAAAAATCGTTGTTCTGATTTCACTAAAAATAGGTTGTTATAAGTGTGGTAATGAGAAAATACATGTGTTGTATTGTTCTATTCACTTCTTTAGGTTATTCGATAACTGTGAAAAGTGTGGTAATGAGAAGGTGCATGTCCAGGATTGGCTTTGGCTAGAAAAGACTTGGTTTTTAAGTGGTCAAATTTGACTCACCTCCCTTAAAAGAAAAACTGTAGAGAATCAAAATTGTTTGTTTTAAGATTGATTGATTCTTGTGAATGGATATTATTGCCATAGCATGTCATGCATATATTGGAAGCATATCATTTAGATTAGGTAAGAATGCCACTAGGACTATTGTATGATCATTCTTTAAATTTGGGATAAAAAATCTTTCGTGTTTTTAAATATTAAGTGGGAGAAGCTCCTTGAACAAGACATACGGCCTCCATTGATGGCCCCTAAGTGATAGCATGATAAGGTTTCGAGCCGGTTCCTACCCTAACAACACCCTAAGGTAAACTTTGTCATGTAGGTTCACTAGATGGGATTTCCTTTTAAGGACAACTAGTCTGCATGACTTTCAGAGAGATTGTCCCAAGATGACTCACAAATGAAAGCATGTTCATGATGGGTGTTGAGTCAACGGTTACACGCTCAAGATCATCTCTTATTAAATATTGTCCCAAGAAATGATATTTAAGTTAGAGATGATGGTCAAATGTTAAGCGATTGTTAGTTCATGTGGATCTTAAGAATTAAGATTCACGAACTGATTGGATGTAATCCATGTTCTTGCTAGTTAATCATGGGACCTCAAGGCAACATGGTTGATGGATGTGAGAATGATCGTAGCAACGAAAAAATATTTTTTCAAGGTTTTAATAGAAGACATATGCATCATACTGCATTCTTGATCTGTTACTGAAATGAAAAATATTTGTTTAATACAATAATGGTAATTAGTGAAATCTTTATTTTTTCAGTTCAAATATTTCTCCTACTCCTCTTTCTAGGATTCTTACTGAGAATAAATTAACTGGGGATAACTTTCGAGAATGGAAATGGAACTTGCTGATAGTTCTCAGCTGTGTGAAACACAAATTCGTTCTTGATGAAACGCACCCTTTTAAAGCTTAGCCCAAAGCGAGAAATTTTAGGAGAGATTCTAACTCGATTGCTCGATGTTATATGTTAGCGAGCATGAATAGTGTATTGCAAAAGCAACATGAGAATTTCTGCATTGCCAAAGAGATCATGACAAATTTGGACGATTTGCTCGAAGGCCAAGTCGCATTGGCTCGACAATCTGCTATTACAAATTTGATGAATTCTCAGTAAATAAATGGCATTCTAGTCAAAGAACATATGCTTAAGCTTATGGGATTATTTGCAGAAGTGAAGGAAAATGGGGCTGAACTAGACGTGAACACACAAATTGAAATAGTGTTCAAATCTTTGACCCATGAGTTTCTAGTTTTAGGGCCACTTACAACTTAGGGAACAAGGCACTTACCTTGACTCAACTCATGAAGGAATTACAATCCTATGAGTTGATGCTTAATGGTGGTAAGCTGGTTTAGGAGAAACATGAGGCAAACTTAACTATGGTCCCCTCGTCCTCTAAGGGGAAATATAAGGGCAAGAAGAAACTAACTAAGTCTTTAGTTCCACCTCGTGTGAATAGGAAGAAGGCTAAGAAGTAAAAAGATTCTAAAAAGATCAAATCTTTCTTCTACAACAGGAAAGGGTATTTCAAATCGAACTGCAAGGAGTATTTGGATTACCTAGCCGAAAAGGGCAAATGTATGGAACTCTTTGTGGTTGAAGCTTACTTAATGGAAGAATCAATTGACAACTGGTTATTGATTCTAGAGCCACTAACAATGTGTGTGTTTCTTTACAGGGGTTCAGTAAAACGAGAAGTCTGTGTGACAGGAGCCACTCGTTGCAGACCAGAGATAGGAGCTATATTTCAGCTAAAGCAGTGGGAGAAGTTATTTTACACTTTGATAATTTCAGGGAGATTTTAAAGAACGCATTTTATGTTCCTCATTTTGAGAGGAATTTAATTTCTATATCACGTTTATTTTATGACGGTTATACCTTGACATTCAATAAAGGGATTGCTATTCACAGAAATCCTTTTTTAATTTGTAATGGATGGATGGAAAACAATCTCTACTTTATCAAACCAAATAACTATTTTATGCTTCAAACTAAAATGGTGAATAAAAAGCTTAAAACTTCTCACTCTAATGAGGGATACCTATGGAATTTAAGACTTGGTCATATTAACCAAGAAAGAATCACTAGACTCGTAAAAGATGGTCCATTAAGTATACTTAAGGAAGTTAGTCTTCCACAATGTGAATCTTGCTTGGAAGGTAAAATGACAAAGAGGTCTTTTAATGCGAAAAGTACAAGGGCCAGCCAACCTTTAGAACTTGTGCACACTGATGTATGTGGTCCCATGACCATCAGTGCTCGATGAAGTTACGATTATTACGTGACTTTTATCAATGACTATTCTCGATGTGGATATATGTATCTAATGCACCACAAAAGCAAAACCTTTGATAAATTTCGAGAGTTTCGTGCGAAAATGGAAAAGTAATTAGGTTTATCCATAAAGAATCTTTGGTCTGATAGAGGTGGGGAATACTTATCCGACGAGTTCTAAGGATTACCACATAGAGAATGAGATTCTATCCCAATTGACTGGGCGGAGCACTCCACAATAGAATGGCTTAGTTGAGATAAGGAATAGAACCTTTTTTGACACAGTTTGTTCAATGTTAAGCTATTCATAACTCCTTACTTCCTTCTAGGGATATGCTATACAAAAGGCTTGCTATAGTTTGAATGATATGCCAACCAAGTCTTCTTGTAAGACACCTTATGAACTGTGGCATAGAAAGAAACCTTCTCCAAATCACTTTAGAATATGGGGTTGTCTAGCACATGTTCTAGATAAGGATGCAAAGAAGTTGGATGCACTGACATAATTGCACATGTTTGTAGGATATCCAAAAGGAACAAAGGGAAGATTATTATACAATCCAAAAGAAAATATGATTAAAGTTTCTACTCATGCTACTTTTCTTCTGGAAAGCTACATGGATAACTTTAAGCCTCAAAGTAAATTGGTACTCGAGGAACTTTTGGAAGTGGTAGAACAATCACCAAGTTTAATTCTCGAGAAAGTTATAGAAAAACCTACAAACGATCAACAACATAAGGGAATCCATCGTAGTGGGAGAGTTTCTAAGAAACCAAACCCCATATTTATATTACGGGATCCAATCATGAGGATAATGATCCACTCACTTACAAGGATGTTATGCAGGACGTTGATTTCAAGCTCTGGAAACAGGCCATAGATGTTAAGATGGATTCTATGAAATCCAATACGATATGAGAACTTGTGAACTTATCGATTGGGATTAAACCCATAGGTGTAAGTGGATCTAAAAAAAGAAGAGAAATGCGGAAGGGAAATTGGAAACACGCAAAGCTAGACTTGTAGGGAAAAGCTACACACAAAAAGAAGACATCGATTACGATGAGACCTTCTCTCCGGTTGCCATGCTCAAGTCTATCCGCATACTCTTATCTATTATTGTTGCTCCCAATTATGAGATCTGGAAAATGGATGTCAAGACTACATTCTTGAATGGCTATCTTAATGACACCATTTATATGGCTCAACCCACTGGCTATGTTGCCAAAGGAAGAAAGTTTGCAAACTACTAAGATCCATTTATGGACTTAAGCAGGTGTCCCACTCATGGAGTAAAAGATTTGATCAAATTATTAATACTTTTGGATTTGAGCAAAACACTAATGAACCTTGTGTTTGTAAGCATATAAAGGACAAAAAGGCAGTCTTCCTTGTTTTGCATACCGATGATATTCTACTTATCAGAAATGATGTAGGAGAATTGTCACCGGTTAAACTGTGGTTAGCTCAATAGTTCAGCATGAAGGACTTGGGTGAAACTAGTTATATTCTTGGAATTTGAATCCTTATGGGTCAAAAAAATAAATTGATAGCATTATCTTAAGCTTCATCATCGATAAGGTACTTGAACGTTTTGCAATGACTGGTGCAAAGCAAGGCGTTCAGCCAACTGCATCAGGTTTTCATCTTTCTTTAGATAACTATCCTAAGACAGCGAAAGAAATAGAGCATATGATTTAGGTTCCATATGCTTCGGCAGTTGGAAGCCTTATGTATGCGATGCTTTGCACACGTCCAAATATTTGTTTCACAGTAGGAATGGTTAGTCGATATCAAGCAGATCCAGGTCTTGGCAAGCTTTAAAGCATATATTAAGGTATCTTAAAAGAATCAGGGATTATATGCTTGTGTATTCTGCGAAAGACCTTACTCATGTTGGATACACAGACTTAGACTTCCAAACCTGTAAAGATTCGAGGAAATCAACGTTGAGAAATGTACTGTTCTAGGCCGTGGAGCCATAGTATGGAGAAGTGTAAAACAAACTTGCACTGCTAACTCTATTATGGAGGCCGAGTATGTGGCTTCTTCTGAGGAAACAAAAAAAGCAGTATGACTTCGAAAGTTCTTATCTGAACTTGAAGTTATTCCTGGTATGGAAAAAGCTATAACACTATATTGTGATAAAAGTGCTGCAATAGCAAATACAAAGGAAATAAGAAGTCATAAGAGGATGAAACACATTGATCGAAAATATCACTTCATACAAGAGGCAATAGCTAAATGAATGGTAGATGTGATGAAAGTAGCTTTTGAAAATAACCTTGAGGATTCGTTTACTAAGACTCTTGTAACTAGGAGTTTTAACAAACATGTCAAGGATATGAGAATGCGAAACATGACACATTTACTTCACTAGGGCAAGTGGGAGGTGTGAGAACACCAGTACACCTCATGGCGCAGCGAAAAAATTAAATTCAGCGATCACATCTAAGGATACATGTGCGAGGAATGAATCAGGGTGAGAAGAACGATTACCTTTAATCATTTGGAAAACCAAAGATAACTGTTGTGAAACCGATTACGCAATTGTATGTCAATTCCAAGCAGCTATGAAAATTTTCAGCCTCTAAAAGTACTAGAAAGAACATATGTTTTCTCCCTGCTTATTGGTTAATTTGTCCCCATTTAGTTATCTCTAGCACATATTTTAGCATTTTCAGTTCAGTAAATTACATTTTATAACTCAGTGGATCTTATTCTATTTATCCTTAATTTTGTCATGTTCTGGTACTGATGTCGTTGCATGAGTATTTCCAAATTGCGCCCAGAATTGTCGCAGGACCTGACAACTGTCCGGTTAAGAAAAAAATGTGTGAGATGTCCATTCTGGTACAACTAACTTGTACGTACAAAGGCAACATGATTATGATGAAAGGACACATGTGCTAGTTGCATAAATATTAATATTCAGGAGAAAAGGAAAAGAGAAGGATGAGGCTTTTTGGCGGGCATTATCTTCTTCAACCTATCTTTTGAAGCTTTTAAGTCTTCTACAGGTGGACCAATGTGAAAGGGATGTAGATTAGCTCTTGATGAGGAGCCCTAAGTGCGACACAAGAGGGAGTTGAGAGATCAAGTCGAGATTTTCTAGGAATAGTACTCTCCACTTTTTTCTTTTATATTTCTTTTCTAAACGCTTGTGATTACTTTCTATTTCATGTTTGTACGGAAGTATACATGATTTCTAGTTTAAATGTTATTTTATTCAATATTATTTCTACTGCCTAATGTTTGGGCTTGAATGTTTTTTAGCATGGAAGTGTTATTACGGTCACTGACTCTGGAAAGTGCAACGACAGTTCAAGCTAACAAGTATGACAACGAAAGTTGCTTGAGGATTAGAGGAATTTAATCCACTTGTTCTTAATATGTTCCATTGCCATCATCAGAATGTATGGCTAAAGTGCATGTTTAAGTCTTAGATTAAATATAGAAGTTAAGCTTGGTAAGATATTCATTGCAATGTAATGCATCGACAATCACCTACCCTTTTATACCTTCTGAGCAGTTAGTATCCTATTGAATATTGACATTGGGGATCCAAGTTTATCATTATCATATTTTATCTTATTGTTTTCAAGTTATTGCTTCGACAACTACTCTCACAATTTATCTCATTTCTATTTATTTATTGCACTGACATTGACAGACAAAAGACAACCATCCTCATGGGATCAATATTTGAAAGACTCATATTTGTCTACTATACTTGCATCGACAGTGTACACTTGCACAATACTGTTGTGACGTTAAACAGCCAACCAAGTTTTGGCACCGTTGTCGGGGATGAAATTTTTTTATGTTTATTTTTGTTTCTTTTTATTTCATAATATTTAGTTGTTACTAACCTGTTTTCTTTTTGTCACTATTTTCACATTTTATTTTAGATGTTGCATGACCCAAAGCAATTCAGAGTTTATTGCCGATTTTGATCGAGAACTTGAAAGAACCCTTCGGAGGAGACTTCGAGAATAAAGGAATATGGCTTTACCAAAAAACTATAAAGTCATACACTCGATGCAGCACCAAAATGCTAATGACCCACGTTTTCGTAAGACAATCAAATACAAAATACGACTATACGACTATACGAGTTGTTAGGCCAACAATCCAAGCTGGAAATTTTGAGCTCAAGCCAGTAATGTTTCAAATGCTGAATTCTAATGGGAAATATGTTGGACTACAACATGAAGATGCACGTGTAACACCCCTAACCCGTATCTGTCGCTGAAAAGGGGTTATGAGACATTACCAAACAAATCACAACTACTGAACAATTATACATGTACACATGTTTGATTCTCTTGAATAAATCAACTTTAAATAATACAATTAAATAATCCCTTACAATTTTTTTTATCTCATTCTATTAATCCATGCATGAATCATATAAATCTAATAATTCAATGCACCTATCATTTGACCATACTATATTCGGCATATCTAGCTTGTTCAACTTATGATCACATTGATTTATAAACCAAAAGGACTAACCAATTTAGCATACAAAATATGCATATCATACCTTTTTGTAAAACATCCATTCGGTTAACAAAAATTAAACCAAGGGATTTATTTAAAAAGAAAATCAATTCAAACAATGACAACCCAAAATTTACCTAATTCGCATATAACTCTTTTATTTTCTTATTGCATGAATTACTATATTTCTTAGAAGTATACCATTATGCGCACAAGCCAAATTTGCATGCAAACAATTATGCATCTTTGAACCAAAACACTATTCATTTGGTGCTTTACCAAATAGCCAAATCATAAATGAATTAAACAACCTTACATGTTTATAATAAGAACATCAATACCAAAAACTATAAATAATTCTTAGCAAAATACCAACAAAACTCATATATATAAATACAAAACATAACCGAATATTAACCAGTATATTCACTACTCACATCCAACCTTTAATCAAAACACACCATTAATCAATTTAACATATTACTAGACACAATATATATATACCAAAAACTAATTAACCAACCACAACCATACAAAATCATCAAGCAAAGACATAAATTTCAAGATTTACAAAATGAACAAGCCATTTTCGCATGGCTTATTATATACATGTCCAAAATCGGACCAAAATACATATTAGCCTATACATGCCATAAGTTCGAAATAAACTTTTAAAAGTACCGAAAGTAGACGACAGTGTGAATGACTTCACTGACGATCCCCGAGCACGTAACGACCTCCAAAATCTAAAAAAAAAAACAATGACAAATAAATATACAAAGTAAGCTAACTAAGCTTAGTAAACCTTAAGCAAATATATATATAACATATAATTTCATAAGCAATTTATCAAGGCCGAATATACACATATAACCATTACTAATACATTCACAAATCTCAAATCATTTTTGTCATGGCTAATCGTTCATACACGAGCTTCCAATCATATACCTATAATTAACATAAGGCTGAACATACCTTTCATATACACACATATACTTATAACAACATTATGTATTATTTTTGTTATATATCAAACAAACTTACTTACCTAATTATCAAATAGGTAATTAAACATCACATACCTGATCATTTTAACTCATTAATCACATTCGATGCCGCATCGGCATAAAGCCTGTAAGGTATAAAGCTTATTAAAATACACCAGCATGAAGCCTTCGAGGCACAAAGCCAGATATGATACACTGGCACGAAGCCTGCTAGGCATAAAGCCTGTTATGGTACACCGACATGAAGCCTGCTAGGCATAAAGCCTGATATAATTCACCGGCATAAAGCCTGTTAGGCACAGAGCCCAAATATCATTGATACAAATTTGGTCTTACACATAATCCATATATAGGAAATCCTAATTATTCTTTAAGGTTTATACTAAGCTTTTCAAACGTCGTATCTCAGTTAAATCGAACTTGTACCCAAATCTCACAAGCATTTATACATTCGGCTATTAATATGAAAATTCATACAATTAAATTCAGCATATAAAATTCATATACACTCTAATTTAACAATGTTTATTTACTTATACACTTACCTCGGATGATGAAAATCGGAACAGGACAATTAATCAACGACTTTGGTTTTTCCCCGATCCAACTCCGATTTCTTTGGTTTTTGATCTAAATGTATTCAAAATAAACTAATTTAAATATAATTCCATTCAATTTAGTCCAAAAATACATAAATGGGCAAATTACCATTTTACCCCTAACATTTTACACTTTATACATTTTAGTCTAAACTTCACCAAACACAAAATACGCAAAATCTCACAATAACATAGTTAGGCGAATCTTCCTTGTATTCCTACAAGTCCATGCATTTCATTTATTTCACATTTTAGTCCCTCAATTTATTATTTTTGCAATATAGCCCTAATTACTTAAAATCATCAAAAATTTCAATGCAAAACATATATATCCAAAACATATATTTCATAATTCATCATCAAACATCACAAAACTCAATTATTCATCAATGGAATAACTAAAAATATTCATCAAAATCAAAAATTCTAGCATGGGTCAGATAATACTCGAAGCAACGATCTCAAAAACATAAAAATTATCAAAAATCGAGCTAGAACTCACCTTGAATCAAGCTGAACAATGGCCGAATGCCCTAGCTTTGTTTCTTTCTTTTATTTTTAATGGTATTCGGTCAACAATAATAAAAGATGAACATGGCTTTATTTTTTTATGCATTATTATATTATAACTTAAAGTTTATTTTACATATATAACCTTAATAAAATAAAATAAAAACTATATAATATATGGCTAATACCGTCCAACCAGCATGCAAATAGGTTGTTTGTAACTTAAAGGCTTCCATTTAAAAAGCAAATAGCAATCAGGCTCTTTTTAAAAAACATCAAATTTTCATTTTACGCGATTAAGCCCTTTTCATCGAATCAGCATCCAAACGATCAAATTTTTAAACGAATTTATCACACAAGCAAATTCACAGATTTTAAACACAGAAAATAATATTTGAATATTTTTCTGACTCGAATTCGTGGTCCTAAAACCATCGTTCTAGTTAGGGTCTAAATCGGACTGTCACAGCACGAGAACATCGTAAATCATTTTTATTGATTTGTGCTTCCTTTAGTCAACAAGGCGTTCTTGATGACGCTTTGAAGATGCAGTTATTTCCTTATTCATTGTAGGGAAGATATCGTACTTGGTTCCTTTGGCTACCTGCCGGATCAATTACTTCTTGAATGCACTAGCAACACAGTTTGTTTTGCGGTTTAACCTGCCGACAATGAATGCTTGTCTCCGAAATGATATTACAGCTTATCATCAGCTCAATGATGAGAATCTTCACACCATATGGGAATGTTATAAATATTTTCTTCGGTGTTGTCCCATGCACGGTATTCAACAGGAAACACAAATTGAGATTTTCTATAATGGGTTGAATTCACACACGAGGAATCTTGTCAACACATCACCAATGGTACTTTGCTGGATTGTACTAACAATATTGAGAGTAGCAACTTCAGGTCAATATTCCTTCAGTAGACGCTCTTGTGAAAATTTCGAATTATGGGAAATTTATGAAGGAGCTCTTGTCCAAGAAGAAGAAGCTCAATGATATGGAAACTACTGTACTCACAAAAGGCTATAGTGCTATTTTGACAAATATGTTGGCCCCCAAAATAAAAGATCCTGGGAGCTTTACTATCCCATGTTCAATTGGAAACCATTATTTAGGCAAGGCTTTATGCGACTTAGGAGCTAGCATCAACCTAATGCCACTATCTACTTTCAGAAAGTTGGGAATTGGTCACATGAAACCTACTACAGTGACATTGCAACTAGTTGATCGATCATTGGCTCAACCTAAAGGAAAAATAAAAGATATCTTAGTTCATGTGGATAAATTTATTTTTCTAGCTGATTTTATCATACTTGACTGTGAGGCAGACAAGGAGGTTCCCATAATCTTAGGACTACCATTTTTAGCCACTAGACGAACTCTTATTGATGTTTACAAAGGTGAACTGACCATGCAACTTAATGATGAGCACGTTACCTTCAGTGTTTTCGAATCTATTCAATGCAAGGATAAAGAAGAATGTCAAACTGCCAATATGCTAGATGATCTAATTAAGGAAGAATTTAATGACAAAAGCACAATAATTTCTTAGGAGTTTGTAGTGACATCTAATGATGAATTCTTAGATAATTGTGATAGCATGGTTGAAGCTAATAATATTAAACTCAAGCATGGATGAAACATTGAATCCTTAAACTTAGCCAATGGAATAACTCTAATTTTCAAGCCATCTATCGATGAAGCTCCTATTCTGGAATTGAAACCACTACCTTCTCATCTTAAATACATCTTTCTTAGTGATAACATTACTCTCCCAATTATTGTCTCCGCAACATTGGATGTAACTCAAGAAGAGAAATTGTTTCATATTCTTAAGCAACATAAACGAGTACCTTGGAGTATTGCTGATATCTGAGGCATTAGTCTATCTTTTTGCATGCACAAGATCAAGTTGGCAGATGAAGGCAAGCAATCGATTGAGCAACAAAGAAGATTAAATAAGAAGATGAAGGAAGTTCTTAAGAAAGAAATTATAAAATGGCTTGATGTTGGAATTATTTACCCTATTTCTGATAGCAATTGGGCAAGTCCAATGCAATGCGTCCTAAAAGGAGTGGCATCACTATGGTTCACAACAAAAATGATGAATTAATTCCTACACGCATTCCTATAGGATGGTGAGTCTATATGAATTATCGTAAACTTAATGCTGCCACAAGGAATGACCACTTCTCACTTCCTTTCATTGACCAAATGTTGGACAGGCTTACTAGAAGAGCCTATTACTACTTCTTAGACAGCTATTCTGGGTACAATCAAATTGCTATTGCACCGGAGGATCAAGAGCAAACAACTTTCACCTGTCCCTTTGGTACTTTTGCTTTTCACCATATGCCTTTCGGTCTTTGCAACGCACAACCACGTTTCGAAGGTGCATGATGGTAATATTCTCGAATATGATTCAAGATTCGTTAGAGGTTTTTATGGATGATTTCTCAGTCTATGGGAATGCTTTTGATCATTGCGCTAACAATTTGGATAAAGTATTGCAACGATGTGAAAACACACATCTTATTCTAAATTGGGAAAAATGTCATTTCATGGTATCTAAAAGCATTGTGTTAGGCCATCGTATCTCTAATCAAGGCATTGAAGTAGACAAAGCTAAAGTGCAAATCATTGAGAAATTACCTCCACTGACAAATGTGAAAGGTATTCGCAGTTTTCTTAGCCATGCGAGTTTTACCAGAGATTTATTAGAGATTTCTCAAAAATTGCAAAGCCCTTATGCTCATTACTAGAACAAAATAAAAAATTCCTCTTTGACAATGCATGTCTAGATGCATTCATTCAATTAAAGACGCAGCTAGTAAATGTACCCATTATTGTTGCACCAGATTGGTCTCAACCTTTTGAAGTCATGTGCGATGCAAGCGGCTTTGCTATGGGTGCTGTTCTAGGACAACACAAGGGCAAAATATTTCACGCCATCTATTATGCTAGCAAAACTCTTATAGAGGCTCAAATCAATTATACCACTACAGAAAAAGAATTGTTGGTTGTAGTCTTTACTTTTGACAAGTTTCATTCTTATCTTGTTGGCTCAAAGGTTACTATATTTACTGATCACTCGGCTTTGAGATATATTTTTGCGAAAGAGGATGCAAAACCAAGAGTGGTATGTTGGATCTTATTGTTGTAAGAACTCGACATCAAGATAAAAGAGCGCAATGGTTCAGAGAATCAAGTTGTAGACCTTCTGTCTCAATTGGAATTTGCAACGAAGATAGAAACATACTTCAAATTGTCGACGCATTCCCAGATGAGAAGTTACTTGCTGTAGATGCAACCCCATTATGTACATCTCTAATGATGAGAAAGAAGAGGACTCAAGGGATATTGAGGAGTGCATGAAAAGGATTGATAGCCTAGTCGAGGGTGACTTCATTGCTAGTCAAGAGGCGCCTGCTGTAGAGGAGGAAGTTGATGTGAGAGAGGAGGAAGTTTGTGTTGCAATTGTGAACAAGAAGGCCAAGGAAGAAAATACTGAGAAAGCAGCTACTGACAAAGAATCTATTGAGAACGTTAACAATGCATCTGAGTTTGTGGGTGTAACTACTGATAATCTGGAGCGCGATGGAGCTAGACTGGCAGAAGCTATAAAGGTAACCAGTGAGAAGCACCACAACTTAGTAAAATCAGAATAGTGGTTTTGGGACCATAAACCTAAAGTCAAAAAATTTATTTTATTATTATTTTATGGTCTATAGCATGATAGCATTACCGTATAAAAATTTTGTTAAGAAAATTTACCGTTTACATGTTCAATTTGATAAAAATGACTAAATAGTGTAAAGTGCAAAAGTTGGGTTCTAATAGCTAAAGGTATTAAATAGCTATAGAAATTTAGAGTGGAGGTCCTTATATGGTAATTAGACCATTAATATGTTAGTGGATGATAACGGCTTGGCATTTAGTGAAATAAATAATGTTTATAATGGTTAATTTTGTAATTTGGTTAATAATGATATAATAAGTTAAAACAAATTAAAAAGCTTTCATCTTTCTTTGTTTCTTCAACCGAATGTGAAGAAGAAGAAAGCCATTGTTGTGGTTGTTATTCATCCAAGCTTTCATTGTCCAATTAAGTACGATTTTTATCCCGTTTTTAATTATTTTTATGTTTTCGGGATCGTTGTATATTAATCTAGCTAGCCTAGGGACTAATTTGTAAAACTGTTAAACTATTAGGGTTTTTCCATTGATGAGTTTTCTTGATTTTTGAAGTTTGATGATAGAAAATGAATGGTTTTTGTTAGATAAACAACTTTTGTAAAAGAATTTTTAGTGAAATTGTCAAATAGGGACTAAGATGAAAAATATAAAATTTTATGTGGTAAATTTATGAATTTATGAAAAAAATGGACTGCTATTAGTAATTATATAATTCAGCTAGGCTTGGGTAGGGATAAAAATTGAATGAATTTCATTTTCCGAGCCTAGGGACTAAATTGCAAAGAATTAAAAGTATAGGGGCAAAATGGTAATTTTGCAAAAAAATGTGTGTTGGACTAAATTGAATGCGAATTATATTGAATTGGATTAAATTTATCCGTATAGATCCAATCAGACCTTGTACGGAGTTAGATCGAGGCAAAGAGAAAATATCAGATTAATCGCCTCCGTATCTACGTACACTCATCAAGGTAAGTTCGTGTCATTAAAATTTTCATTTATATGTTTTAAATTGAATTATATGTTTGTGAAATGTGTAATTGCCATGAATTAATAACGATTGCATATCCGACGACTATCGAACCCCGATTGAACCTTCGGAATTCGTAGGATACAAATCACATATTATTAAGGTTACCGATTCAGCTCGTATGAGCTTACTGATACTCAGCTCGAATGAGCTTACCGTCATTCAGGTCAGAAGAGCTTACCAGTTACAGCTCGTAAGAGCATACCGATTCTAAACTCGTATGAGCATACATGTACATGAATTGACAAATTACAGCTCAGTACACCTTGTGTGTACTACCTGTGTATCCAACGATATTCTAGATGTTTCAACGGGCACAGTCCTATTCTGAGATTATATGAGTTCAATACGAACTATTATAGGTATTTACAGGAGATATATGAAATGATATTTTGTGATATATTGATATATGAAACGATCGATACATGTATATGAAAATTGAATACTTGTTGAATTCATCCATGTGTATTGGATTTTATATGTGATTTACTTTGCTAATATGTTGGTGAACATGTGTTTAGGATTTTGGCCAAATTGGTTGGGATATGCTATGTTTACTTACCTAAATTATGGTTAAATGGTAAGTTAAATTCTATGTTATACGAACTTGCTAATCTTAAATGCTTGCTCTATGTTATTTTTCGTGTTTTATAGTGATTCGAAAGCTCGTTCAGGTTGGAAGCTTGTCAGAGTTATATCACACTATCTATCAGCTCTTTTGGTACTTTCAGTTGTTTAATTTCGGTTATAATGGTATGTATAGGTTATTTTGGCTAATGTTGGCTTATGTGTGATGTTGTGGTTGTGGCCATATGCTTTGGCTTGTGCTTTGGTATATTTTTCTATGTATATATAAATGGCATTATCATGTTTGATGTATGGTTTTGTATAGGTAATATGTGAATTGATTTATGTTTGATGGATGAAAATTAAATGGTAGTTGAATATGCATATGGATATGTATTATAATTTGGAGTGATTTAGTGCTTGTTATTGAAAGCACATATGTATAATGAGGTTAGTTTTTGAATGGTTTGTATTGGTGTTTTTAGTGCACAAATTACAATTGACTTACATAACCATTTGATGCTAGAGATCAAGTACATAAATGGTACTAAATGGTATGTTTTGATTAATGATCTACATGGTAAGCTTTGGTACAAATATGTATATGAGTTAGCTAAACAATTGGATATATTGAATGTTTCGATTTACATGTTATAATATTTGAGGTGCCTAAGGGCATATTGGTTGTATGTGAAGATTTTGCATGTTTAAAGCTTGATTTTGGCATGTTTTGGATGCCTATTTATGACTTGTGTATATGCAAAATGTTGAGTGTAGGTGGATGCCAAATTGGGAGAGAACTGTGGCTTGTAAAATGACCTATTTTCGTCCACACGGGCAAAGACACGGGCGTGTGTCTCAGCCGTGTGTGACACACGGCCAAGTGACACAGCCGTGTGTCCCCTATATCTTTTAAAGAGTGCAAGTCAGTATGCTCACACAGCCTAGCACACGGGCGTGTGGCTTGGCCGTGTGGCACAAGTCAGTTAGTTACACAGGCTAGGACACGATCGTGTGTCCCTATTTCGATTGCCCACACGGCCTAAGACACGAGCGTGTCTCTTGGCCGTGTGAGTCACATGGCCGTATGATCCCTGCAGCTTTGAAAATTTTAAATGTTTCTGAAATATTTTCTGAGTTTTCGATTTAGTTTCGATTTGTTTCTAATGCATAATTTGAGCCTCGAGGGCTTCTATGAGGGACAGTATGCATGATTTTGACTGGTTTCTGACATAAATATTTTATGATATGAAATGTTTGAAATTTTGTTTGTTTGATCTGTAAACTCTGATAATGCTCCTAACCTTGCTTCGGCGATGGATACGGGTTAGGGGTGTTATAAACTCATTGGTGATAGTGGTCTATACCGGACCACTCAAGGTGACCCGTCCTACATAAGAAGCAACCAATGATGTCACGGCAACACTAAAAATTGAGGAGCGACCCAAGGACTATGCAAAGCGTAAAGAAAAGAAGAGAAAGTGCTCCAAAGACAAAAAGCGAAAGAAAGAGGAGAAAAGAGGAGGAAGAAGAAACATCGTGTAGATACATTGATGGTCGAGGAAAACTGAGTTAGTTTATTTTACATTTTAGCTGTAGTATTCATACATTGCATGTAGCTGTAATTTTCATTTTAATGTTAGTGCATTGGGGACAATGCAAACTTAAGTTTGGGGGAATGCATATGAAGTTTGGAAATACACCCACATTTCAAACAAAAAATTGAGTTTAATGAAGCATGCAAGGTTTATTTGTGGTTAATGCAAATGTGTTTGAAATTTTTTGTTACATTCGATGTTTAATTCTTGAATCATGTGAATTATCAATGAATGAGTTGGATAAATTTGACTGAATGTTGTATCTTCAATTCTTTGATGAGTGATTTAGGTTGCATTAGTAATGGATGACTAGCAACATTCCTTGAATCTTGAATGAATCTACCTTTTACAGTTGTTTATATATATAGTTATGAATAAGAGACACTCCAAAGTGGGTGTATTGTGAAATGTTAAAGAGGGAACACTCCAATACAAGTGTTAGAAAAATGAAGTTTCCCAAAGGCTGTCGCTGTATGGGTGTGGGTCGCCGCAATTACATACTCCTTAGAGGTTTGTTGCACTCCATCGTTACTTCTCAAGAACAAGGGTACAGTAATGCAACGATATCCCTTATTCACGAAAAACAAAAAAAATGAAAGAAATAGTGACATATATTGTACAATAAATGTTGTATTGGTAGATAGAATTTAGGATTTAAAGCATGATGTTGGTTTTGATGAAGTTGCAATCTTATTCATTCATACTTATGTATTGTCGATGCAATATTCTATCATCTGAATGTGACTCATTCATTGGGATTTTAGGTGATTCAAGTTGCTAGAATGATCATTTGCCTTAGTGAATTCTTGTGTAGCCCTGCTAGTTTCTATTTTACTTGAGGACAAGTAAAAACTCAAGTTTGGGGGTGTGATAGTACTAGAAAAAACATATGTTTTCTCCCTACTTATTAGTTAATTTGTCCCCATTTAGCTATCTTTGTCACGTATTTTAGCATTTTTAGACCAGAAAATTGCATTTTATAACTCAATGGATCTTAGCTTATTTATCCTTAATTTTGTCATGTTTTGGTATTGATGTCGCTGTATGAGTATTTCTAGATTGTGCCCAGAATTATCGCCGCACCTGATAGTTGTCCAGATAAGAACAAAAATGTGCGAGCTGTTCAGTCTAGTACAACTAACTTGTACGTACAAAGGTAGCATGATTCTAATGAAAGGACACCTGTGCTATTTGGATAAATATTAATATTCACGTGAAAAGGAAAAAAAAGGGTGAGGTTTTTGGGGGGCATTATATTCTTCAACCTATCTTTTGAAGCTTTTGGGCTATGGTGGCTTAAGCCTCCTACAGGTGAACTGACATGAAAGGGATGCAGATTAGCTCTTGAAGAGGAGCCTTGAGTGCGACACAAGAGGGAGTTGAGAGATCAAGTCGATATTTTCTAAGAATAGTACTCTCCACTTGTTTCTTTTATATTTTTTTCTAAACGCTAGTGATTATTTTCTATTTCATGTTTGTACAAAAGTATACATGATTTCTAGGTTAAATTTTATTTTATTCAATCTTACTTCTACTGTTTAATCTTTAGGTTTGAATGTTTTTAGCATGGAAGTGTTATTGCGGTCACTGACACTGGAAAGTGAAGTGACAGTTCAAGCTAACAAGCATGACAAATGAAGTTGCTTGAGGATTAGAGGAATTTAATCCACTTGTTCTTAATAGTATTCCATTGCCATCATCGGAAGGTGTGGCTAATGTGCATGTTTAAGTCTTAGATTAAATATATAAGTTAAGTTTGGTAAGATATTCATTGCAATTTAATGCATCGACAATCACCTACCCTTTTATACCTTGTAAGCACTTAATATTCTGTTGAATATTGACGTTGGGGATCCCAGATTATCATTATCATATTTTAACTTATTTTTTTGAAGTTATTGCTTCGACAACTACTCTCACAATTTATCTCGTTTCTATCTATTTATTGCACTGACATTGATAGATGAAAGACAACCATCCTCGTGGGACCGATATCCGATACTCATATTTGTTTACTATACTTGCATCAATAGTGTACGCTTGCACATTATTGTTGTGACATTAAACAACCGATCAGCCTCTATGTAATCCACCCTGTGTGACAACGAATGACAAGAACTCTCTTAAACCTCACTCGTTTTATTTTAGGTATATTAGCTTTTCTTATAAACCCTATATATCCTAATTCGGGAATAGTTGATATTTTAATATGAATCAAAATTTATTATAATAATGAACCGAATATAATAATTATAATTATCATAATTATAATAATGTTTGATCGAAAAATTACAATTATAATAATTATAATAATATTCTATCTTAAATTATATAATTAAAATAATTATCACAAGGATTTGGTAAATTATGTTTAGTTAAATTTTATACAAATCAAATTCATATATATTAATTTTACCATGTTCTCATTATGTGTACAACATACTTGTACATATAATTCGTTTGATATTTAACTGCCCAATTAAATTAATTCTATAATCAATATAATTCATGTGACAGCTAAAAACAATACCAACTATGCTTGGATTCCGTTCGTTTCAACCATAGAGTGTGACCCTGTAGGTTCTTGTAACGTTAGCAGTAATACTAGAACGATTATAATATTACAAACAATGAGTGGCATCTAAAAATGCATCATTGCTACCTAAGTTACAAGAAGTCATGATTCGACATAACCTCTCTGTGATTAACCCTTCATGTATTAAATCCTTTTGTCCTTTATATCTAGAATGGACACAAGTCATGGAATAATAACACTTGCATAGTCCATCTAATGTTTCTTGATATCCTAGGTAGACTGTGATAAACAAATAAGTATGATATCTCATATCAACTTATTCGAGCATGGCCATGCATTTTTAGTCTCATTCAATCGAGTGACATAAGATATTGCTCCCATTATGTAGGAGGGAAAAATCCTATATTGATCAACCATATCCCACTACATAGATTGTGGCATATCCAACATTAACCTTTATAGAACAACCAGTTATGGTGGACGTTTGATTGTATCAAAATATACGACTCACGATATTGGGATAATGATGATCTCAAGTCTGAAGATCGTATACATAGTAATCACTATGAGTAATGTTGTGACTATTACATAATAATCCAAGAAACATACTCATAGCGGGTCAGACCAATATGTTGTTCTCTAACACACATACTCATGCATTGATTTTGACATCCCATGTCAATGACAACACGTTGTCATCAATAAACTACACATTAGTCTTAATGAATTATTGTTGTCTAAGCCCACAATAATACTCGACTAAGGACCTTTTAAGAATAATATTATTATTTTTAAGACATTATTATAAAATAGTTTATTTATATACACGGAAAGAAACTGAAATAATAATGGCAATGCCTTATATTAATAAACGAGGTAAAACAAGTATGTTATTACAATCATCTCATGATTAGTCTTTAGGCAATACTCTAACAGGAGGCTATTGGGAAATGTGCTCATATTGTAGTAAACATGTAACTATTTTCTATTTATTTGAACGATCAATAAATAAATAAATTTAATTTCACATTTCACTATTATGTCTTTTGTATTTTCTGTCTTTTATATTTTGCATGCATAGTGAAATTTTGACAAGCAAATATTAGTTAATTGATTGTCTAAAGTTCAAACTGAAGATAAGTGGCATTGTAAAGAACATTTACATTGCGAGAATGACAACTTACTTCTTTAGATAATCTAAACGAGTCCGTAATCCCGTAAAAGAATCAAACTGAGCATTTGATTCAAATATTGAGAAGGATTATTATGTCGTCTCCAATTCCAATTGGGGAGATGGCTAGTCTTGGCTATTGGAGCAATTGACTCCATGAGTAGAGACATAGATGTATTCATTGGTAGAATGATACATTAGACTGGACCAAAGATGAATTAATTTTGAATTCGTTTGTGAATTAATTCACTTGTGATGTTCAAGGTGTGATTTATCTAAATCTTAAGTTTGTCATTGACCATGCGTATGCAACTCATGTGTTTTGATATAAGTGGATGCTTATGCTCTAAAGATGATCGAGTCCATAGTAGGTATGTTGGGTACATGACTTGTATATGACATGTCTTTACTAGCAACAGTGGAATTCATAGCTCAATTAAAAAGTTAATGATATCCTCTCATTGGCAATGTGTGGATTGATAAATATGGAACGTTGTCATGTGTTGCTGGTTCTCGAATGAGCAGTTTATCACAGTCATTTGTTGACAATGATCATATTAATCATTAAGACACCAATGGTGACAATGAGATAAAATAGGATTGTATTGAGTGAATGGGTTTAACTCAAAACAATTAAGGATATCATATGAGGGTAATACACACATGACGAGGTCATTGGACAAAGCAGTTGGATGAATTTCTTTCGTAAAGAGTCAATAAGCAGTTTTCACTCATGGTACTTCTTGTAGACTGACTCCATGATTAAGTAATTGTGAATTATTGGAACGATGCTTCTGGACATAATTGCAATCACTAACCCTAATTGTATATGTTCGATTGGTCCCTTCGCTAGCTCAACAAAAGCTCGATTGGACTGCATTTGAATCAGAAGAAAATTCTACGAATTTGGGAATAATTTAATTGAGTCAATTTATTCGATGTGAAATTAAATTAGATGGTCGTGAGAATTGGTCAACTAGAGAATTTGATTAAATAAATTTATGGAAATTTTAATTTTGAAAATCTAAGTGATTTTTGGAAAAATTAATTTTGATCAAGTAAAATTAAATTAAAGTAAAATTAAATTAATCAAATCAATTAAAATTAATATGGTATTTTTGGAATTTAATTTTCAAGTTAAACAATTGGTTCAATAGGTAATTGAACTTGAAAATTGGACCTTAAATTGTAAATTGGGCCCAAGAGCCCAAAAATGAGACCAAGACCCAAAAATTCGTCGAACCAAGCCCGATATGTGAGACCGGGCCAACGGTCCAACTAGTGGCTAGCCTGGACTGGTTGGGTCATCATTGACCCGGTCCAACCACTGTGATTATCTAGTCAAAGAATTTTGTGACATTCTACATCCTCTAATAGGCCTTAAAAAAATAAGAAAAAAACAAATAATAAATATTTTGAGAAGGCTTAAAGAAAGGGTTACAAAGTAACTTGAGTTTAGGTAACAAATGAACTGAGTAAATTAAGAGATGTTTGCTATGGCCAAAAAGCACACATGAGTACTTAGGAAATTTTGTTTTTAGGGAGCAATTTTCTACACTACCTTTGTTGATCAAACCTTTGAAACTCAAACAAGTTTTTAGAGATGGAAGATTGTTGAGAACTGAAGTATACATATTGTTCTTTGAATGGACTTGCAGTACACAATGGTTATGTGTGTAAGCAAGTATTGTTGCATTTATGCATTCATGTATATTTTGCTTGAGGACAAGCAACAACTTAGGTTTGGGGGTGTAATAACTCTTGAAAAGAGTTATATCTCATGCCTTTAGATCTAGCTAATTGTCTGTACTTAGGTACATTTAGTTGCACTTTAGGACAGTTCATTAGTATTTTTCTTGTTTTAACATTACATTAGGAGCTCGAACTATACTTAAATGTTAGTTATTTTTTGCTTGTGAAAAGATTGTGTGTGGTGGTGGATTGACAGGTGTAGGTTGAGGAACAAGATGTATTCATTTATTTATTAATTTACTTTGTTAACCTTTAACTTAAACTACTTAAAACAACAATTTCATGTCCATCTTTGCCCACTAAATATAATAATGGTCTAATTACCATCTAAGTCCTTTAACTTTAAAGTTTCATAGCTATTTGATACCTTTAGCTACTAGAACTCCACTTTTGCACCTTTTACGGTTTAGTCCTTTTCACGAAATTAACCATGCAAACGTTAAAATTTCTTAACGAAAATTTTATACAACCTTACTAATATTTCATAGACACTAAAATAATAAAATAAATATTTACTCGCCAGATTTGTGATCCCAAAACCACTGTTCCAATTTCACTGAAAACGGGCTGTTACAAAATTAATCTAATTCTAACAAGGTTAGCTTAATGAGATTGAAATTAAATGATATGAACAAGTGTTCAAATAAATACTTGTAGCAGCCTCTAGACATAGAGCAATGTTCATACGAAAAGAAAATAAAATAGTGTAGGGTACTGTGCCAAAGGCCTATTGATAGAGGGTTGCGCGCGGACCAAGATCGAGTTGTCAAGTCACGGGAAAGTCTTACGAGATCTATAAACAAATTGGCTGCAACGAAAATAGAAAATAGAGAACTAAACTTGTCAGATCAAGAAACCCAAATCGAATAGAATAAGAAATACTTGGGCGGTAAGAAATCTAGAAATTATGAATGAAGAACGTTTCTTGATGCCTAAGAATGAAACCGAATCAGATCTTGAAGTTTGGAATGGCTGAAACGCAACAAGAACAATAAAACAAGTTAACCAATAAATCGACACAAGCAAAAAAATTAAAGAGGAATAAATAGAAAGAAAGATAAAGAAGTCCTAAGAAGCCTTGAAATCGAGAAAGATTTCACAACTCCCTTCAAATGGCTCTAATCTCCCCTCCAATGAAGAACAATGGCAAGAAGAAGGATGAAGATGGCTTCCACAATCTAAAAGATTGTTAAAGCTCCTTCTAAAGAAAACTCAAGAGAAAATTCTTGGAGAACTCAAAGAGAATTTTCACTCAACAAAACAAATCTGATTTCAATGTATTATTCAAGTGTAATGTGTATAAGGGTGGCTGGCCAAGCCATACATATAGGCCTTCTAACTATTTTCCTAGTCCTAATAGGAAAACTAAAAAAAAAAACCTAATTTTTTTTACTTTAAAGGGGAAATTCGGCCAAGGACTTTAAATGGGCCTCTTGGACTAAATTTTTACATAGAAATTTATTCATAAAGTCTAAAAATGAAAACTAAGTATTTAAAGAATTAAAACTTAACAAATTGGGCCACTTTGACAATTTGGCCTGATTTTCAACTAAGTTTAATTTAAATTTCTTGATTGGGCTTGGAACATCTTATTGGGCCTTGTCTTCAAGAACTTGGGCTTGTAATCCGTTCTCTCCCGAAATTGGCTTGTTAATGCTCGTAACTGAGATCCAATGCACCTTAGTTGCAAGATTCGATTTCTTGGACCAAGATTTCCAAGATTTGAAATCTTGATTTTCTTGATTCTTGAAATAGCTCAAAACAGCAAAATTGGACCAAGATTCGGTTTCTTGATTTTCTTGAAAATAAGAAAGTGAATCTTGATTTTCTTTTTCCTTCGTATACGCATCTAAAGCCTTTGTGACTCGTATCATTCCCCCCTTCCTCAAAAAGATTCATCCTCGAATCTGAAAAATCAAGTGGAGATAAGTCAGCCACATTGAAAGTAGAACTTGTAGTCCAATCATGCGAATGGACAGATTCAGATTACCATGCAAAAAAGCTAATTTACTCGAAAATGCCTCGTCAAATATTCGAAACAAAGATGGACATGTTTTAAGGCATCCAATCATCTCAAATTGTTTCCACAAACCATGAATAAATCGCGAGTAATAAATCAAATGGTAAACGTAATCATCACAAGTAGGTATTTGAAAAGGTTCATACAGTTCACAGAGTTGCACAATCATACCATACATTAATCGACGGTTTATAGATTCACTCACACATGCATTATCAAAAACAAGAATCTTTTTATCAACCATCAAAACAGATAGATCATCAATAAATAAAATAGGACAGTCAAGCACGTTTCGATCTAAGTGTTTTACAAAAATTAAATCATCAACACGATCTTTGTCACTATTCAAGGAGTACAAAAGTGTTTCAAAATTTTCAAGCATCTTACCTTTATAAACAGAAGAATAAGCGTCAATATTACCTTTTCCATTTAATACAAACCTTCGCTCACCGAGGGCATAGTGTAGTCGAAGCTCCATTGTTGAGTTAACCTTTGTCAAATGGAACTCAAACTTCATGTACAACCACAGAAACTGTTTAAGGCACGAATATAAATTGAAAAAAAATTTGGTAAATTTCGTTACCTTATTCAAAAACCAAGTATCAAAACAATAGAAAGTATTTGCACGCAATAGATGATGCTTGATTTTCCAACAAAATATACCAAAATAGATTCCGGGTTTAAAAACTTGATTTTGATTAGTCATGCCGAAGTGTAACAAAGATTTCATTAAACCAATCAAGTTAAACCATGAGGATTTTCGCATACATACCAACATATATTCAAAACTTTTTTTATTCACCAAAACAAATTTGCACAAATTCGCGGATTTTACACTTGGCAAATCAAGAGAATAACAACTCACGCTTCCTTTCGTAATGACTTTATCAACCACAAGCAAAGAATACCAATTAATCGGATCAAAATGAGGGGATCTTTTAAGAACTAAGTCACCAAAAGTTTTATCAATAATTTTCAAATCTGTACGGGACTCGGTTGCTAAAATTTCCTTACCTCGCTTACCTTCGGGCTCATGTAGTGTGATTTCATCTTTGCCTATGTTGATCGTATGAAAGCGTCTTTCATTTGAGAGGTATTGAAGTTGAAAGTTATCTTTTGGTATTTCGGGAACCTAAAAAGTAGCAACACAAGAAAAATTCATATCTTGGTTAGTGGAAACATTCTTCACTACCATTTCCTCGTCTTTTTCTTTTGTTTCTTTTTTTCGTCTCTCAATCTCATTCCATATTCGCTCATTTTCTCGCATCAACATCTCTTGCCTCTCTTTTCTTTTTATTTCTTTTTGTGTCTTCCTTTCATTACAAGATAGAGATGTTACAAATGAATCAAAACGGAAAGACTCTCGTTGGGTATGTACGGAATGACTTGCATACGAACAATGATCCCCTTGGAAAACTTCATTCTCGAAACTTGCTTTGCATCGTCTTGAATTCCTCATTGGATAGGAGTCATGATATGAATCTCTTCTCAAATATTCGTTGGATGTTCGTCTTCTTGGCACTCTCATTTCTACCCTTTCACTTGAATTAAGTTGTCCTCATTGGGCTCTTTTCTCCACTCGCATCTCATTGATAGTAGCACTCAATGTTCGAAGTATGGCAGCCCGTTCGTCTAACTGTTGGATCATTTTAAATTTATCATGGACATCATTATGGTCATCATCAACTTGACCAACTCTAGACATTTTTTTTCTTTTTTTCAAAAAACTGCAAAATAAACACTCAACACTCAAAAAGAAAAATTAGCAAACCTCACACCGTTAATCACACAAAAAGGAAAATAAAATTCTCAAGGAGGTAGAGTTTAGTCTTGTGAGTTCAGTCTATATCAATCAATTAGAAAGTGTATGAACCGTAACTACCAAAGAATCCTAATTGCACTATGAGTCCAAAAACTGACGAGACACCAATTGATTTGTGTTGCACCGAGGAAGAATTGCGTACACTTTTAAATCCTACTAACAAAAGAAACAAGAAGGTGTTAGATAGTGTAAAGGAATAATAAAGGCAAAACAAATGAAAACCTACAGCTAAGAATCAATAAAAAATTGCTGAAACCAAAAAACCCGAAAAACTGCGGAGTAACTTGACAACTTCTTTCGAGGTGTTCCCGATCTCCAAAAATCACAAAATATAAACTGGAATGTCCTTAAATATTTTATATTTGATCTGGAAAGTTTCGGTACTAAACTAACCCGCTGAATACTTTTTTAATTTTTTTCTTTATTTCGTATTTTTTAATTTTTTTGACATTTTCTAATGATTTTTTTGCGGGAAATATTTTTTAATAATCTATCACAGTGCCACAAATATGCATATAAAATTTAAGACCAATCGGACAACGTTTACCCACTCAAATGAATTTTTTTCCAAAAAAATTCTGGGTAAAAACTGCTGTTTAATGTTTTTAAAAGGAGATCAGTTTAGAAATCAACCAAGAACACCCAAAACCTGATACCAAATGATAGAGGGTTGCACGCGGACCAAGATCAAGTTGTCAAGTCACGGGAAAATCCTATGAAAGCTTTAGATGCTTAGATCTGAAACAAAACAGAAAAAGTAAATCTTAAAATTCCATATCTAAAATAAAAACCCCAAAACAATAAAGAATCAGCCAAGAAACCAAAAACACTTGTGAATAGCTATTCTTGGAAGCCAAGAACATGAAATTGAATTCAAGAGAGACTCCCAACAGCCGAATCTGAAAAGAATAACACAAAACAGAATCAAATCAAACTCAGCAGATCACAAAATCAAATTGAATTAGATCTAGGGTTTGGACGGCAAGAAAAGAGGAATTTGTGAATCAAAAACGTTCTTGTTGACCAAGGATGGTGTCGAACAGATTCTTGATGGTTGAGAGTGCTGGAAACGCAACAAGAAAGTTTAAACAAGTTAGTTAATGAAATCGACACAAGCAGAAAATTAAAAAGATTGAACAGCAAGAAAAATAAAGATAAAGTTCTAAGAAGCCTATGGACAGATATCACTTAAGGCAATGTAACTCGAGGTCTTGTTCTCAAAAGAAGTAGACCATTTTAGAACTCTTCTGAGCAGTAGATTGAGTATGATTTTGTCAAGGCATTACTTTTTGTAAGGGCAAATTCTTAGTAACCCCAACCTTCCAAATCAACGTCGTAGACCCTCTATCCTTTGGCGTAGTATCTTCGCCATAGCATTTTTAGTTGTTTACTTGTTCGCTAACATATTAATGTGAGCTCACCTATGAACAACGAAGAGTTCGAACGAGCAGCAATCACGTTGCCCATTAGTCCAATAACGCGAGCTAGAGCTAAACGTTTCAAAGACGCTATTTCAGCAATGGTGGAACGGGTTGAGGAAAATGATAGCAAGGAGTTTAAAAACGAGCTGAACACATTCAACCTCTTTGAAGCTGAATTTCGTTCTAGCTAATTAAATTACTGCTGGAATTTTAGACCATTTAAATAAGCATTTAAATAAGTTTTATTGCAGCTTATAAATATGTCTTTAGTTAATATAAGTGTTTAATATGTCTTGATCTAGTTGAATTAAAAGATGTCTTGATTTCATTTAGTTTGTCTAAAGTAATACATGTCTTAAATTTGTCCAAATTAATTTATGTGTCATGTTTTATTAATATTTAAGTCGCTTCAATGTTAAATTAGGATGTTCACATTATGCCTTTATTTAGTTCATTAAATTTGTTTGAAATTAATTAAGTTCATGTGTGTTTTAGGTGCAAATTAATTTGAAGATTCATTGGGCAGATTCATGCATGAAGATTCAATGGATGTGAAGATGCATGCATGTTGGATTCAATGCACCAAACGATTCATGTATGGAATGCATTAAACAAGGTGTGCTGATTTTTGAAGTCTTCTATGTGACCATTCGGCCAAAAGAGATGATTCTTCATCCTCCAAGGCTGCCATTTATTTCCTTCACATTGCTGGATACATTTTAGCCATTCGGTTCATGGTGGTCACACTCTAAAGGCTCTTCAAAACCGTCCATTCACACCTAATGTGGCTACTCAAGTACTCTTTTTATTATTGATAATTTTTCAGCAAGAGTTACCTATTGAATGCTCATTTAAGCCCATTAGCCGAATGTAGCTACTACATGTATCTCCAAGGTTCATTTGCTTAATGTGGAAGCTTCATGTATGGTCACCATTCAGCCGAACCTACATTGGCCATTTTTGTTCAATGTTTGCTTAGAAACTAAGTCTAGAATATGTCCATTCGGCTACTAGGCATTAGGCTATAAATAGTTACTCATTTTCTTGTAAAAGGACTTTTTGCCAAATTTTTGAATGAATGATATTTTTGGTGAGTTAATTCACTCTCCTTATTCTCCAAAGCTCAAATTGACTTATCTTCAATGAGTGGCGTCACTCTGACTTTGTTTCGAACTTATCACCCGCTGGTGTGGCGTTCCTCATACTGTAGGTTCCTATTTTGTTAAATAGAGGGTCTCGGTTTTTATCCTAATTCCCTTTTCTTTTCTTTGAAACCTTTAAGCCCGGGTCCTTATTTGCTAATAAGGGTTCGTTCTTGTTTCATTGGAAACCTTCAAACATCCTTTTGCTTCTTAAATCATCAAACCTTTTTAAAATTCATATCTTGGAGTTGGCTGAGTCCTTGAGCGAGTTCGTATCATTCGCTGTTTAAGTGACCAAAACAAAGCCTTCATGATGAAACTTGGTTACAGTATTGCCACTAAGACGGATACCTTATGGGTTAGAGTTATTAGAGCAAAGTATGGAATAAATAAGTGGTTGTCGGAGTGCATCATGAGGAGTAGAAGTTCTTTTGTGCGGAAATCTATTGCTAAGGTATAACCTTTACTACGAGAAAATATGATATGGTTGTTGCGTGTGAAATGATATGCGAGTTGTGCAAGTGTATAGGTCAAATCAAGTAATAAAGTGATAAATGAGATCATCTCTACAAGGATTAGTTAGGTATAAAGTGGTTGAGTTGTTACAATGAAGTATGAGTAATGTTATGACAAAAATAATGATAAGAATGCAACGGTAATTTGAAGGAATAATGGTGTGTGTAATATGTATGACTAATAAATAAGGGAAAATGCTATGACAAAGCATGAGTAAGAATGCAATGGAAAATTTAAGAATAATCACATGAATAATATGTGATACGAGCTCGTTTCGGATGTTTGAAGGTATGAATAATCACATCCGAAACGAGCTCGTATCCCATATTATTCATGTGATTATTCTTAAATTTTCCATTGCATTCTTACTCATGCTTTGTCATAGCATTTTCCCTTATTTATTAGTCATACATATTACACACACCATTATTCCTTCAAATTACTGCTGCATTCTTATCATTATTTTGTCATAACATTAATTTCATTGTAATAACTCAACCACTTTATACCTAACTAATCCTTGTAGAGATGATCTCATTTATCACTTTATTACTTGATTTGACCTATACACTTGCACAACTGATATCATTTCACACACAACAACCATATCATATTTTCTCGTAGTAAAGGTTATACCTTAGCAATAGATTTCCACAAAAGAACTTCTACTCCTCATGATGCACTTCGACAACCACTTATTTATTCCATAGTTTGCTCTAATAACTCTAACCCATAAGGTATCCGCCTTTAGTGGCAACATCAGAACCAAGTTTCATCATGAAGGCTTTGTTTTGGTCACTTAAACAGCGAATGATACGAACTCGCTCAAGGACTCAGCCAACTCCAAACGAGATCCAATCGAGCTACCTAGTAGACCGATCACTCGAGCTCGAGCCAAGCAATTCAAAGAGGCAACTTCGGCTTTAGTTGATTGAGTTTGGGAGGAAACTACAAAGGATCTCATAATCAAGTGTTTGACGGTTCAACAAGGGTTATCTTCAATTTATTTGAGGCTGACTTCAGCTTAGCTAGCTAACTCAGCTGCTAAGACTTGGACATTTTCATTATATTAGTTTACTTAATTATGTTTAGTTTACTACAGCTTTAATTACATGTCTGATTGTTTTGCTCATTAAACTTATTAATTGTGTCATTGTTGATTCGGCCTTTATTGTGTCATAGTTTGTTACATATGTAATAACCCAAATTGGCTCAGCCCAAATAAGAAATAAATTAAAAAATAAACCAAATAAATAAAGACCAAATTAAAATGTCCATTATCACAGTCCAAATACATAGGCCTAACGTGGCCCAAATTGTTTCTAACCTAAACTACCCAAATTACCAGCCCAATTCGGCCCACTAGCCTAGCCCAACTACCATACAGCCCAAGAAAAAATACAAGCAGGAAACCCTAGGGCAGCAACGCAGCATCTAGCGTCGCAACAATCAGGGCCCCCTCCCGCGCGTGCTACGCCTCCGCGCGTATGTGTTTCTTCGCCTCCGTACGACCACCTCCGTACCTCCAGGCTGGCCGAATACCTGTAAAAAACACACGAAAACAACAGCAAATAGGAAAATAACAGAATAGGAAGATTTTTTCATTTTATTTTCTATTTTTCTGTAAATCGGGCTATAAAAAAAAGCCATTCGAATACTGTAAGGGATTTATGCAATCAAAATACAAAGAAATCAAAATTCAAAAGAGGTGATTTCTGGGTTCTTTTCTTCTTTTCATTCGTAGTTCGTTTCTTTTTCTTTTTCTTTTTTTCGTTTCGGTTTTACTGATTGTTTAACAAAGAGGGAATAACAAAAGAGAAAGGTTCAGAAACCTTACCTGGTGGCCGATCTTCCTTCTGCTCCGTCGCAATCAGAGTTGGATGGAGGATAGAGGCCCGAAGCGACGCTTCATCGAAACGGAGCAAAGGGGGTTTTAGTTTTAGTTTTGGTTTTGTTTTAATGGAAGGGTTAGGTTTTTTTTAGGTTTATTTTAGTCTTAAACACGGGAACTAAACGTCGCCGTTTGTTGCTAATACGATAGCTTCAAAACGGCGTCGTTTGATGACCCGATCTGAGCGGTGACCCTACCCGGGAAGGATCCGCACACTATGGGTCGTTTGGTTTATTTATTTAGCAAGTCCTTCCGTGTTTAATGAAATTATGATTTGGTTTCTGTTTTTGATTTGTAATTTATACCTCGAATTTAATTTTGTATTCATTTAGATCCGAATGTAAGCGGCGTCATTTCTGTGATTTACTTGGATTGTTATGATGTTTCTGTTTAATTGCTAGTTTGGTCCTTCAATGTTGAAACAGATTTCGATTTAATACAAATTCAGCTTTCTTTTAAAAAAATTCCACACATTTTTAATTAATTAAATCCTACTTTCATATATTATAATATTTAATATTATTTGTAATATTTTATCTTGTTTAAATTTTTATTATTATAGTTCAAAGTGTAACAAATTACTTTTTTTAAAATTCATTATACACTAATATTTTGAGTCAATTGTTTAAATTTTGTTCTAATTTATTATTATCTTAATTTTATTTAAGTCTCGATTTAAAATTTGTTGATTATTGTTCTCAACTTCAAAAATGTTTTGCATATTTAATTTTGATTTCAAAAGTCTTTTAATAAATCAAGTTTTATAATAATTTGTTATTTTTAATATCATTTTAATATTGGCTAATATTATCATAATTATTGTTATCAATTTTAAAACTATTTCTCTCATATCTAATGTTGTCTTCAAAAGTTTTAGATAAATTAATTCATATTTTAATTCATCATTTTTAACCTTATTTTAATATTTAGCTTATTATTGAATTTTAAATTTGTTTTAAACCTTCATATTAATTATTATTTTTATTTTATTTAAATCAAAGTATCCTTAGGAATTTGATTATTGATTTATTAGAGGTTTAATTATTAATATGGATGAATTATATGTTTGGTTGCTTTTTAATGTAAATTTAGATTACTATTTATCTTTTGCATTATATATTGCTACTCAATTATATTGTTTGTAAGAATTGCATTTCATTAAAGCATCATAATTGTTTTATTTCACAATCCCAAAAAGGATTGGTGTTCATAAGTTCATGAGAGAATTGTGCCCTAACTTATCGAGCTTCAATTCTTCTCGATGAATTTAGATAATCAAGTACTTATTTTATTAAAACCATACTAATTGTTAAAATAAAATTCTTAAGATTTCAAATGTTAGATCCTAACTTACTAGATACGACATTTTGTTATCTCGATTTTAAAATAAAGGCAATATTTATAGTTTAAGAATTTCGAGAAATTGAACCCTAACTTACTGGATTTCAATTCCTCAATTGACTTAAATGATCGAATATCCTTCTCAAAATATATTTTAAAAAAGGGACGAATCTAATCTCAAAGATGAGATCATTGCGCTCTAACTCACTGAGTGTAGCGGTTTATTTCTTTGAGATAGGTCTGTCTATTCTATCAACTCAATTGTTTAAGTTTTCATGTCATGGGATCGTATTTTAAAATCTTTTCAAAGTTTCGACACTAAGACATTAAACAATCAATTCGGTATCAATTTTGGACGTTACGAGGGTGCTAACCCTTCCTCGTGCGTAACCGACTCCCGGACCTATTTTCTCAAATCTCGCAGACCTAAAATTTATTTTTAATGGTGAATCGATCACACCTTAATAAAAGATCGGTGGCGACTCCTACTTTATTTTCCAAAGTCGATCCCCGTTCGTTTTTTTTAAAAAAAATGGTTTCGACAACATATTTAAATTATGTCTTAGTGTATTACATATTAAAATTATGTCTTTGTTTGTCCATTAAGTATGTTCAATTTTGGACAGACTTAATGCATGTTAGCAAGCCCGATTTCTTAAATGTGTCTTAGTCTATTACATATTTATTTGTGTGTTTAATTTGTCTTGTTGATGCTTTAACCAAGTGTTTAATGTGTCTTAACAGGTTGCTTAAATAGGTGGCTGGACATTCATTTATTCGGCTAGACATTCATTCATGCATGTTGTCGATTCAGCGAAGCTATTTAATAGGAAACAATGCACCCGATTGTGCATGTACGTTGGGAGCTGTTTGCAGTTGGACATACATGTATTTTCCAGATTCAATGAAGCTAATTTAATGAAGAACATGCACCCGATTGTGCATGTATTTTGAGAGTTGCTAGGTGCATTTACTCAGTTGATCATTCATGAACCATTAGCCAACAATTGTGAGCTGATCAGCTAACACTTCAAGAGACCATTCGGTGCTTGATGTTCACACTCAAAGACTCTCCAAAACCGAGTGTTCACACCCAAGGGCCATTCGGCTACCATCAAATATACTCACTAGAGGTGATCATAGGCCGGGCCGGGTTTGGGCTGGGCCCAGAAAAAAATTTATCCCACTTCCTAGGCCCGGGCCCAGCTCAGCCCAAAAAATTGGCCTAAAATTTTGTCTAGGCCCAGCCTGGGGAAAAAATACTATGTCCGAGCCTGACCCGGCCCTACCCGTTTTTTTTATGATAGAAAAAAATGATTTTATCACATTAATATCCTATATTTTTATAATTTTTAAAATATTAAATTAACTTTTTTTATCATTTGAGAGGCAAAGTGTAATTTTACCATTACTATTTTAAAATTTTATAAATTATAAAGAGTTAAAAAAAGAATTTTTATTTTTATTTTAGAGTAGAACCCTTGCCCATGAAATATCATATCAAAAAATTTAACAATACTAATAATTAAAATTAAATTATAAAATTTGAAATATAAAAATTATAAATTTTAAAATAAAAATAAAAAAAAGGAGGAGGAAAGGGCTTAGGGATTTTTACGGGCTTAGGGAAATGGGAAACGGGAAATGGGGAGGGGAAATGAGAAATTTATTTTTGAAAAAATATATATTTATTATATTCTGGCCGGGCCGGCCCGGGCCCGGGCCAAAAAGTTTTTGCCCGAGGCCCAGCCTGTTTTCTAAATGGGCCTCATTTTTTGCCCAAACCCATATTTTGGGCCTATATTTTTACCCAAACCCTACCATATTTCGGGCGAGCCGTCGGGCCGGCCACCCGACCCATGATCACCTCTAATACTCACCAGCTGATTCCTCATTCGATGCACCTTCAAACATTAACTCCAGCTATAACTTCATTAACCGAACAAAGCTCATTTCAGCTCAATCATTCAAGTCCTTATCAAAGGCTGTTCGTGCACACCAAAGAGCACATTCTCAAGATTGTTCGGGCATCTCAATGGACAAATGACTATTGAAGCCATTCAATAGATTTTTCAATTGGAAAATTAAGTCATTTTAGTTTCATGTATTTGCATTCAATTGTGGCTATTCGGCTAGATATCCAGCAGCTTATAAATAGCTCCTTTGTAAACAGTTTGAAGGTTACTTAACTTTGTTATTTTATGAAATATATCAGACTTTGTGAGTTGTTAACTCTCATTGTTCTTCGAGATTCAGTTTGACTTATCTAGTTAGCTAGTGGCGTCAAACTTGTTTCTTTCTTGAACTTGTCACTCTTCGAGTGTGGCGTTCATCATTGTACTGTTTGGTTCCTATCTTGCTAGATAGTGGGTCACGGTCCTATCCAGCTATCCATCAACCACCTTAAAACTTATAAGAATTGGGTCATTAATTGCTATTACGGGTTTATTCTTATTTTAAGTTCATTTAAACCATCATTCTATTATTCTATATTTTATTCGTTGTTTTAAACTATCTTCTTTATTTTAAATTAGCCTATTTGTTAAACCGAAACGAGACTACTTAATTTGATGATCGAGCTTTCAACAACTTAATTACGCCTCATAAGCAAGTTTGTATTAGTGAATCCCAAGGCCTGCACACGATCTAGGTTGACAAATAGTGTCTCACCCAACTAAAGCTATTTTTCGTTTCCTCTCAAAGGCACCCCAAATAAACTGCCTTGCCATTTCTTCAATGGAATCACAAATGCCTTTTGGGACCGTTATAGACTGCATGAGATAGCTCAAAATGGATAACAAGACTGACTATGCAAGAGTGACCCTCCTTGCAAAAAAGAGTTTTTTGGCGTCCCAATTAGACAGGTTGTTGCGGATTCTTTCCACTAAAAAATTCAAAGTACTCTTAGTTACTCTTCGGTGAAAAAGGGGAACTCCCAAATAGTGACCCAGGTCTTTCTTGGAAGCCTAGTATGTTATAGATATTCCCCCTTAACTCTTCCTTAACGTCGACAGAAAAAAAGGCATTGGCTTTCCTAGCATTAACCTTGTGACCTAAGAGCTCACAAAAATTACTCAATTTTTTTTTTGAGATTAAGGTATGTTATTCGTGTGAAAATGTTAGTACTAATTATTTTACATCTTTGTTTTTTTTTATATATTACAAACACTTGGATGGTCCCTCCTCACAGTCGAAAGTCCCCCAAAAAATAAAAAACAAGTATGTATTTTTTTTCTAATAGTATAATTATTAATAGTGAAAAAATTAAGTATTTGGGTGTTGAAACCTGAACCCATGACCGACGGGTCACATACAGCTCAACGGCACCAGCCTGACGGCCTGCCACTTATGTGACTCGTCGGTCACGCGTTTGGGTTCCAATACCCGATAAAATTTTAGCTTTTTTTTCAGCTTTAATAAAAAAATATTTTATGATAAAAAATTAGGGTGCTGCTTGACACAACGGCGACACCAATAAATTTTTTTTTTCCGTTTTACATGTATAAAATATGGGTACTTTTTGGGTATAAATACTGGTTCCGTCGATTGCTCAAGCGACACCCTAATTTTGTTTTAAAAGTTAATAATTGCTTCAATCATCAGTGGCAGGGGAGAGGGGTGCTGCTGATTGCTCAGGTTGCATCGTGGGGACATTGTTCAGTTTGCCTAGATTGGTAATAATGGGGTTTATCCTGTTTCAATATTTATTTATTTATATTATTTAAGTAAAAAAATTAAATTATTTAGTTTATATTATTTGAGTAAAAAAAATCTGAATTAAACTAAAAATAAACGTGATTTCAATTATAAGCAAATTTCACTTTTTTTTTAATATGTTCACATTTTTAAAAATATATTTATAATCTTTGAACACTATTTTCACATGCTAATCATAGATTTGATTAGATCATTTGAAAATTTGAAAATATTAAATTTCTTTTTCAACTCAATTTTATTTTATTTTTTTATAAATAAAACTTAAAGCAATCAGTGAAAGGTAAAATACTGGCGTAGGTGTTGATGAATGAGAGTCAACTGCAATTATAATAATGTTTTATAATTTTAGTACTTAAAAATTTCTTATTTAGTTTTGAGTTTAGAATGAAATTGGACAAATGATCATTTATCTTAATTTATTTTACATTTTATTAATTTTAAAATAATATTTTAAAATTTTTGCTGATTTGATTATGAACTCAATAGATGGATTAATTTAGTTTCTTCATTGATTTTTATTTTTTTATTAAAAGCTTTTTAAAACTAAAAAAGGTTTATACATTTCGAAATTTCGTAAGATATATTTAAAATACTATTCACTCTTTAAAAACTTACCCTTATGTAATTGTTTTCCTTTAAAAATATTTTGTAGAAAGAAACACATACTGATATTATCCATTCGAGTAGAATGAACAATTTAATTAATTTGAGTCATCAATGTAAAAGAAATAGAGCAAAGGAAATTAAAAGGAAAAAAGAAAGAAAAATTATCCAATGTGATGGGAAGAAACGACAAAAGTAGCAGTGCACATTGGCCAACCCTCCCTCATTGGATTCTTTACCTTGTAATTCTCTACTGTCGGATGATTGTTTTTGTTTTCATATTCCTTAAGGCTTTAAATTGTCGGATCCTACCATTTTATATTTTATTTATTTTAACAACGTACAAATACGAAACACCATCTCCATTTTTCACACCAGACCTTGATGTACAATGTGCAGTGCAAGCCATCAAATCATAATTATTATTCCATTTTAAAATTAACTAGAAAAAAGAAAAGAAAAGAAAAGAAAAACACACTCTTATAGGCGCATAGCAAGCAAAACCAAAGCCTACAGTAGCCGAAAACTAAAACCTCTTTACTTTTTTCCCTTTCCCTTTCCTTTCCTTTCCTTTGTTATCTGCAGAGACACCATCGCAGCAGGGGAAGGAAACGGCGGTGCTTTGCTTTGGAGATGAAAGGCGATGAGGGAGGAGGTGGCACGGTGTTGGTGGGGGTCAAATTTGATGCAGACAGCAATGAATTACTGACATGGGCGCTTGTCAAGGTGGCTCAGCCAGGTGATCAAATCATTGCCCTTCACATCCTTGATGCTGCTGCTGGTATTCTTCTCCACACTTGTCCTTTTTTTCACTTGATGCTACTGGTATTGTTTTTCTTTTTTAATGACGTTATTTCCTTGGTTTTTCCGCTAGAGAGTCCGGCGTCGATTCTTTCTCTTGTCAAGACATTTGATTATACACTAGGAGTTTACGAAGGCTTCTGCAACTTAAAACAGGTAACTTAACAATGTTGTTACTCTACTTGTTTTACAAAGTCGTAGAAATTGAGTGGGGAAAATTATTCAGGTTGATTTGAAGCTAAAAGTGTGTAGAGGGTCATCCCCAAAGAGGATTCTGGTCAGGGAAGCTAAGTCTTTCGAAACAACTAAGCTAATTCTGGGAACTTCCAAGACCCATAACCCTTTACAGTCACCTGCCTCAGTTGCAAAATTTTGCGCCAGAAAATTACCCAATTGTTTCTCGGTTTATGCTGTCCGAAATGGCAAAGTTGTGTTCCAAAGGGAAGCAATTCAGACAAACTTGAACCAATTCCAAGGTTGTGCTTCTTGTTTTCTTTTTAGTTATAGTTTTAATTCTGCTTATTTATTTATATATTTGTTGGCTGCACAGACAAAATTCCACAGGATAAAAGCCTTGTTCACCTGGTGTCTTTGCCAAAGAGTATTCGAACAGATAATGGCAATTGTTCCTATAAATCTGGTTTATTTTCAAAGCATAAAACGTTGGAGAAGAACTGTGCAGCCTGTGCTTCAGCCTTGAAATTACCTGAAAATTCTAATACCCGATTGCGAGAAGAGTTACCCGGAAATGGCAGTACGGACAATAGACTAAGTTTGGTACCTATTCGAACAACTGAGGATAATGCTGTTCTGGTTAGAAAGTTGCCTGGTTGGTCTCTTCTACGATGGCTGTTTTTACGGAAGCGTTATCACCTGGAGAATTCTTCTGCAAAGAAATCTGTGGACCAGTGGGTGTTAAAATTACCAAGCCAGCAATCTTCAGCTGTTGTTTATCCTGATCTAAAGCAAAACTGTTACGATCGGAAAAAGAATCGTTCTTCCGATTTGGATGGAGAAACTTCTGCAATTGTGCCTGTTGGCTGTGAGGCTATTTTTCCTCTGTCTCCTTGTGATTTTCCAGAAGAGCTACAAAGTTTACTTGAGAAATCCTCCTCTTCTTGTAGATTGTTTAGTTACCAAGAGCTTTTGGGCGCGACCTCTAGCTTCATGCCAGGTTTATTCATTTTAGCAGTTAATGTAAAAAAAAAATAATAATAATCTTGAGTTTGGCTTGTTCTGGATGTTGATATTAGAGATTTTCATTTTCTGATTTTGCAGAGAATATGATTGGTAAAGGTGGTAGCAGTCATGTTTACAAAGGGTACCTTCCTGATGGCAAGGAATTGGCAGTGAAAATTGTTAAGCCAACTGAGCATGCAATCAAGGAATTTGTTCAGGAAATTGAGATCATTACGAGTTTAAACCATAAAAACCTGATTTCCTTATTCGGGTTCTGTTTTGAACAAAACAAGTTGCTCTTGGTTTACAATTTCCTCTCCAGGGGAAGTCTAGAAGAGAACCTTCATGGTAAGCACATCATCCAATTTACTACTCTTTTAATTGGATGTAATTTATAGTTTTCGGTTTACATTGTCTTCGAACCTAACTGGCTGCACTTGTTACTAGGAAATAAGAAGGATGGCAATGCATTTGGCTGGCAGGAGAGATACAAGGTGGCGGTGGGCTTAGCTGAAGCACTTGATTACCTACATAATAGTTGTGAACAACCTGTGATCCACAGAGACGTGAAATCTTCCAATGTTCTTTTGTCCAATGATTTTGAACCCCAGGTAGCTTGTTGAATCAATTTAGTTCAAAAGTTACCTTTAGGTGTTAAGCTTGCTTGGCTCATTACTAGCTGTTCTGTTTCTTCAGCTGTCAGATTTTGGACTTGCTAGTCAGGTCTCAAGTTCTGCATCTCATATGACTTGCATGGATGTTGCAGGAACCTTTGGGTATGTGATTTGTTTGAAAATTTTCTAGTTCATCACTTGGTTTAGATAGACTTTGTAACATTTGTCTGTGGCAGTTATTTGGCTCCTGAATACCTGATGCATGGAAAAATGAGTGATAAAATTGATGTCTATGCGTTTGGCATTGTCCTCCTAGAGCTCCTCACTGGTAGAAAGCCCATTGACAATAACCGTCCGAAAGGTCAGGAGAGCCTTGCTGTATGGGTGAGTTCATATATAAGCCTATTGGTTATCTGCCTTTGAAAGATGTAATTGGGAGAAAGGTTCTGCATATCTTCACTAAATGGCATAATGGTAACATACGTTAGAAATTTGCTGATAAACAATTGTAAAAGCAAGAATGTTTGAGTAGATCATCCTCTACATTCATTTTTCTGTTTCTCCCTGTCAGAAGTACAATGTTGTTTCAATAATGTCAGTTTTTAACATTCTGTAATGCTTTGATAAAAACATCCAGGCAAAGCCAATTTTAAAGGACCATGATATTTCTCAGTTGCTAAATCCACAGCTCGGCAGTGGCTGTGAATTTCATGAGATAGAAAGAATGGTTTTAGCTGCTACCCTGTGCATAAGACGCGCACCGCTAATGCGGCCTCAAATTAGCCTTGTAAGCTCACTCTCAACTGACCTTTTTCTTATTTTTCATTTTGCTTTCTTTGCGATTATGTTTATTTGGATCTATTTCTTTGCTTATCGATCTTTGTTTGAATTCAGATCCTGAAGCTCCTACTGGGTGATCAGGAAGTAACAAATTGGGCAGAACAACAAGTTAGGACATCTGAAGAAGTTGATGTTTCTGATGAGGAACTATACCCGACAAACATGGAATCTCATCTTAACCTTGCATTACTCGACTTGGAGGATGATTCAGTTTCTGCAAGCAGTGATGAACAAAGTTTAGAAATAGAGGATTACTTGCAAAAAAGATGGCGTCGCTCTTCAAGCTTTGCCTAGCCATCCCGATGCAAGCATGATCTTTTCTTTTAGTTTGTCCCCATGATTGTCAATCCCCTCTTTCTTGTTTAATCATTAGATTGAATCCCGGAAGAGAGGTTGTTTAAAAGAGCTTCCCCGCCTTAAGTTGTATTATAGCCCATGATTCAATTTTATATATGGGCTAGTTTTGGGCTTTGACTTTTGGGGAAACATAGTGAGGAGCAAATGTATACTCAAAACATGCATATGAGTGTAAATAATCTTAATTTTAAGACGGTAATGTTTGTTTTCTTTGATCCATATTAGCTTATTAACCTTGGTTCTTTTGTTTAAATCTGTTTAGTTATCAATTAAGAAATTGTTTGAGATTCCTCTAATTGTCTTTCATCATTGAAATACTTGTTTCTGATTCCTCCGGTTGGATTGCTTCGTATGTGGTATGGCAAATTTGCCTATTGGGATCTACAAACATTAGTTTTGGTGGGTGCAGAAGAGCGCGCCTACCACCGTCTGTTTTCTAGTTCAACCTTGTTGGATCTATGTGGCTGTAGAGTTTAATGCCATCATCCCAAAGAGTAGGATTATAAGGTTCCTAAAACTCCGATACCTTAAATTGGAATTATTCTAGAGAGTGCAGAGAAAATTTTCCAAGAAAAGAAATTAAGATTAATTAGTAATTAGATGGAGTAATTAGGTACCAGAGAAATTATCAGAAATCAAGTATAATAATTTTTTTTTAAATTGATGTATATATTAAATTAAGAGGTGATAATTGCCCTAAGTGTGGAATATTAGTTCATAAATTTGTATTTTTTTCAAATAGATTTATTATTAAAATAATTCGTGAATTACATTAATACACTTTGTATATTGTTCTCACCTGATTTTTGCATGTAAAGGAAAATAAAAACTAATATGTCATCTATCCAGCTCAATTAGGGAGATGCATTGTCTTAGAAATCGGAGTGGATGACTCTTAAAAGATAGAGACATAGATGTGACTGACTGAACTCACAGTACATTAGACTGGACCCAAGAAGAATAGATCATGAATCCGTTTATTGAATTATTCACTTGTGACGTTTAAAGTGTGACATACATTATTAATCTTGAGTGGACGATGGACAATGTATGCATGACTCGTATACTTTGATGTAAGTCAAAGCCTGAGTTCAAATAGATAAGGAACTAAAAGCTGGTGTGTTGGGAATATGACTTCTGCAGTATGTAGCATCATTCACAATAGCGGAATTCATAGCTGAAGACGTTAGTAAATGATATACTCTTATTGACATTACATGATAGATGAAAAGTAAAAATGACCATGGGTCATTTGTCTTTGTGATGAATGACTTGATTACTATTTGATAGTAATTGACTTTTCATGAAGAAGTATGTAATGATTACCATGAGATGGAATATGATCATATTGGAAGAGTAGACTTATCCAAAAGAGATTATGGATATCTTATGAGGGCAACACACTTATGACAAGGTCATTGGACGAATACTAATCGAGTTACTTTCGTAATGGTATGTCATTAGGGAAATTTGGTTATAACCCAAGAATGCATCCCTAAAACTCATGAATTTATGACCCAAGGATGCATCCACCAACCTATCAATCAAGGGTAAAGGAAAGTTGTCCTTGGGGTAGGCTTTGTTAAGGTTGGTGAAACCAATGCACATTCTCCCTTTTCCATTGGGCTTCTTCACCATCACAATATTCGAACCCCAATCAGGATATGACACCTCTCTGATGAACCCTGTTAAAAGCAATTTTCCTACCTCCTGCTTTCTGGACTCCATGGCCTGTGGAACAAATCATATTTTCTTCTACTTAACTGGCTTTATCCTAGGAGATATGTTTTGGAATACCCCTAACCTATCTCCGTCACCGGATTAGGGTTATGGAGAATTACCATACAATCGTGAATCATTTATTTATATAACATTAAAATAAATACATGGCATTCAAAACATATCAATCATAGGCATTTTATCCCTAAATTGAGCCTTTGGGGCCGTAAAAATAGCTTTGAGGCAGTTTGGGACTAATTTGAAACAAAACAGAAGTTTTAAGAAAAAGTTGTAAAAAATTAGAAAATAGGGGTCACACGTCTGTGTGGCCAGGCTATGTGAAAATACTCTAGGCCATGTAACATTCAAACTAGGGACACACGGCCGTGTCCTCACCCGTATAAGTCACTTAGTTGCCCCACACGCTCGTGTACTAGGCCATGTAACTCACTGACTTGGAACACTAAGAAACTCTCAAATGACACACAGTCATGTCGCTAGACCGTGTGTGTCACACGACTGTGTCATCAGGCCGTGTGTGTCACACTACCCTGTGACAGCCTGTGCCTCAGGCCGTGTAAACCAAATTTGACCCAAAAATCATGCCATTTCAAGATTAAACCATTCCTATTCCACTACTCCAATTATGCACACATTCAATAGATCTAGCCATTACTCCAACATACCTAAATATACCAAAATAATCAATCTATATCATCCAACCAATATGCCATTCAAAGGCACCACATATATTGTAGCAACCCATTTTTCAATGGTGTCGAAAATAGTGGTTTCAGAGCCACAAATCAGATGAGTAAGTTCGTAAATATTATTATTTAATGTTTACAAGTAAATGTTGTATTATATTTGATTTTGATATTGTAATTTATGTTATTTGATTGAATAATTAGTTTGAAGTGGTAAAACTTTAAAGTCAAGTGGGTTTAGGAAATTAGGTATCAGGATCTCGTTTCTATAAATCAAGTCGTAAATATTTAATAAATATTTAAGGAGTGTTATTAAGGTTATATTAAAATTTGGTGTAGGAATTTGAGCGTTTAGATAGTTAATTAAGTAAAAGGACTAAATCGTAAAAGTCGCAAAAGTTAATCGCTATAGGTTATTTGTATTAAATGGTTATAAAAGTATGAAATGAAGGTTTTAAAATGCAATTAGACCTTAATTATTATAATGAACAGTTAGTGGATTGAAAGATATGGAATTATATGATTAAAATGTTTTATTTTAAAATTAAATATATGTTATAATATTATTAAAAGATAAAGACAAAATAAAGAAACATAAGCATCATCTTTCTCTTCTTTGTGTTTGAACCGAAACTCCATAACCAAATAAACAAAACCTTTTGCCTAGTTTTAATTGGGTGCATGTAAGTAAATTTCTTATCCATTTCTTGTAAATTTTATGTTTTTGAGATTGTTGTAACAAGGCCCAGCTAACCCGGGGGTCAATTTGTAAAAATGTTAAATATTGTAGATTATTCCATGAATGAATTTGATATGTTTTTGAAGTTTTATGATAGATTGTTAAGTTTAATTATTAAATAAACATGTTTTATTAAGTAAATTTTGATGATTTTAAGGTATAAGGAGTTATTTATGAAAATGGTAAAACTAAAGGGAAAATATTGCAAATGGATGACAAATATGGGCTGTTATAAAAATAGGTAAAATCAGTTTGCATGAATTTTATTTAGAAATGATGAAATTGCAAGTTTTGGGTTTAGGGATTAAATTGAAAAAGGGTAAAATTTGAGGGTAATTTAGTAAATTTTAATTATTATTATAAGCTAAATTAATTATTATAAATGTTGGAATGGGATTAATTGAATAAAATGGTTAATTTGCATGTTTTGAACTTAGGGACTAAATTGTATAAAAGTAAAATGTTGGGGCAATTTTGTAAAAGTGTCAAAAAAGACTTAATTGCATAAAATGAATTGATTTTTCTGTTATAATTAATGAGTTGAATGGAATTATTAATTTAGATCAAGAACGAGTGGAAAATCGAGGAGGAGAGAAAATTACCAAATAGTCCCTAAACTTAGTTATTACTGCAATTTAGTCAGGTAAGTTCATATGAATTGTAATAATTTTAATGTTATATAAATTGAATGTTTGTTATTTCATTTTAGTGCAATTGAATTATTTTATAAATGTACCAATGTTATGATGAATTGACGGCTATTAAGTCCCGGTTGAACCTTAGGAATTCTTAGGATACAAATGACATGTCATTAGAAATTTCATGTTTCGGGTGCTGGTCTTGAATGTCCTACCGATGGTTGAGGTCCTGCATTTGTTGCAGATTCTCCATAGCTCGTGTGAGCAGACCCATTCCATAGCTCGTGTGAGCATTCATGTAAAGGAAATGTTACGGTTATATGTAAAGGCACACTTTGTGTGAACTTTCCTAAGTATCCGATGTAATTCTAGATGGTTCAACGGGTAAGAAAAGGGAAGGAAACGGTAAGTTCACAATTGAGATGTAACAATTGATGAATTAAATGATGTATTTATATGGGAAATCTACTTATGTTATGGATGGACTCATTTATATTATGGACAAGTGCACTAACTTGTGATTTTTATGATGTTGTTTAGGTTTATACTAAGCATTTGCAATGGTAAGTAAGCAAATGGAATGAAACATGATTGTATGGTAACGATGATGAATTAAAAGTTATGTTTATATATATATGGTTGATTTCATATGTATCAGGAACAAGTATGCTAACTTGTGAGTTTGATAGTGTTATATAGGCTTTATTAATCTTATGGAATTGGTAAAGGTTTATATTTATTTTATAAAGTTCATTATTGAAATGGTATATTATGTTTAAAGTTTATACGAGCTTACTAAGAATCCATTGCTTACGTAGTTATTTTCCTTTACTTTACAGATTATCTAAAGCTCAATCGGTTGGAAGTTCGTCAGAGATCTATCACACTAACCAGATAACTGTGGTGCCTTTGAATGACATATTGGTTAGTTGATCTAGGATCTTGAAATGGTATTTTGATGTATGTTTGGATGTTTTTTAGGTCCTCTTTTAAGTGTGCACAAATGAGTTGAATGTTCATGCATGACATGGTTTTGAAATGGCTTGATTTTAGGTGAAATTTGGGTTCACACGGCTTGAGACACGGGCGTGTGACTCAACCATGAAGCACACGGCTGTGTGTTATCTAAGAATTTCTTAAGGTTCCAAGTCAGTGAGTTACACGGCCTAACACACGTCCTGGCACACGGGCATGTGACACGACCATGTGACCTTACTTAGAGACTTACAAGGAGTAGGACACGAGCTGGGACATGACCGTGTGTCCCTAGTTTGAAGGCTACATGGCCTAAGACACGGGCGTGTGTTTTAGCCGTGTAAGGCACACGACCATGTGACCCCTGTTTTGCAAATTTTGTATCTTTTTCCTAAACTTTCCAAATTTTTACAAATTGATCTCGAATTGCTTCTAAGCTATTTTTAATGCCTCGAGGGCTTGACTTAGGGACAATATGCATGTGTACAAATGGTTTATGATGTGATTAAACTATTAAGTGTTATAATGTTTGAATGTTTCCGATTGTACGGTAATGTTCTATAACCCTAATTCGGTGACGGAGACAAGTTAGGGGTGTTACATATATATACTAAACATTGAGCAAATAAGCATTGAACCATGACTAAAACCACTTCATTCAACAACTAAACATTAAGCATCAAAGTGTTCATCTAAGTAATATATAAGTATACTTGTTCCATCAATACAAACATACCCTAAACAAAACACACATCTCATACATAAACTACACCAATAAACATTTCAAAACCACATATTTATCTATATATAGATACCACTTGTAATACCCCCTACCTGTATTCCTTGCTGAAATAGGGTATGAATCATTACCAGATTTTACCGAATAAATTTTTCGTTATTACGCGTTAAATACTATTCATTTATCGAAACATGTCATGACGTCCCTTGGATGGGCCTCCGAAGCCCAAAACATACATCGGGACCAAATCGGGATTAAATCGAAACCACAAGAAATTTTTTTTCGTAAAATCCCAAAGTTTTTTTTATGAACTCAATATAACCCATTTATAAATATCTAATCTTCCCTGCAATTTTAAACCGAGACCAATCCAACACAACCAATCCCTTTCAACATATTTTCAAGATAGATTTAACATATTCATAAGATAACCTCATCACATGCCAAAACCAAAATTTGTTAGCCATACCAATGGCTAACCATACATTCATTTCACATTAACATTTACTTTACTAGCTTATACATGCCATTGATTTCCAAAATAAAGTTTCTTTATATACCGAGATCTTGAGGTTGATAGTGTGATGCGTCTCCGACCAAATCCGACCTCCGAGCTCTTAACACTACAACACAGGGGAAAATGAAACAGGGTAAGCACTTTGTGCTTAGTAAGCTCATATAACAAGAATTATACTTACCTAATATTTTCAATACAATGCAATAAACATTCATACATCCATTCAATGCATTATTCCCTTAACATGCACAAACTCAACATTCAAGTTAGTTTAATAATTTCTATGTATCAATAATATATATATACCATGATTGATGAGCACATCAATTCCATGATTTCCATTCATTTGTTATTTTTTCATATTTATCCCATTGAACTACTTGGAATTTCGATGGATTTTCAGGGGTACACCTAAGTGTACAAATCCGAGTCCGTCAATTTATATTCATGTGCGCACATTTCCATTTCAGAGAGCACACTCCCGCGAACCTCATCCTTATAGCGGGATTACCAGTCCAGGCTAAATCTATTGTAATATAAACTCATAGAGTATTGTCAGGATTACCAGTCTAGGCTAAATCCCCTGCAATGACAATTACTCTAATGAGCTTGGATCTGAATTACCAATCCAGGCTAAATTCAGACACTAATTCGGATTACCCGTCCGGGCTAAATCCATTTTCCATATATTCTTCAGGAGGGCTATATCAGGATAGGGTCACCCGTCCGGGCTAGATCCTTTTTACCGTCAATTCCTTTTCAGAGATCCATCGAATTTTCCTTCCATTCAACCGGGATTTCTTTCCCTTTTTATCAAATATATCAATGTTTCATCAATTTTCATACAATGAACATTCAAATCATATTCACATCAATAACAAACATTTCAAGCATTTAAGAATATAATTCAAGTTACACGAACTTACCTCGATACTTGTTCGTATGCAATAATCTACTAATCCCGAAAATTTTCTTTCCCTCGATCTAGCTTCGTATTTGAATTTTTTGGATTTAAATAAATAAATTTAATCATTAATTTAATACATTTCATGTTCATATGTAACGTTCTCTCTAATCCCATTATTATTTATAGTTCGTTCAGAGCTGTCTCCTTGAGTCATAGTCACTTAATTATTTATATGTTGAGTTACAGAACTTCAAATTACAATCTGATAATTTTCACCAAAACTAGACTCACATATCTTCTTACTATAAAAATTTCAGAATTTTTGGTTTATCCAATTAGTACATTTTATTCTTTAAATTCATCCCTATTTTGCTGTCTGACAGTTTTGCCCTTTTCACTAAAAATTAACTATCTCCTAGTACAAAATTCAGATGATTTTCTCGTTTACTTATTTTGAAAATAGATTCATTAAGGATTTTAAAAATATAAATTTAATCCCTAATTATTTTCCTCCAATTTTTATGATTTTCCAAAGTCAGAATAGAGGAACCCGAAATCATTTTGACCTTGTCTCACAAAACCTATTATATTTAATAATTTACAATTCCATTGCTTACACCGTTTCTTCTATGAGAAACTAGACTCAATGAGATTTAATTTAATATTTTATTCATCCTATAATTAAATTTCCACAATTTATGGTGATTTTCAAATTTAACCTACTGTTGCTGTCCAAAATTGTTTTAGTGCATGATGTTAATTACCATTTTTCCCCTAAGCTTTCAATAAATGATAATTTCGTCCTTGCTCAATTAACCTCTCAATTGAGATGATTTTTCTCAATTAAAATTTTATTATATCACTTTAAACTACTTTATAACCTTTGGAAATCAAAATTTTAGCACTAGACTTTGATTTCAAACTTTTTAACAATTAGGTCCTACAAATCAATTTCTATTGAAATTACCTAATAAAATCATCTCATAAACAAATTAAAGCTACAATTTCATGCTATTTCATCATAAACTTACAGCACTCAACCATGGTGACTTTCAATTTCATCCATGAAATCAAAAACTAATGAATTTAGTAATAAGACCTAGTTGTAAAAGTCTTAGAAACACAAAAATTACAAGAAAAAGGCAAGGATTAACTCACTTGGTGCAAACATTATGAAATACCATCTTGAATAAACCCTTAGGATGTTTTTTTCTGATGATAATGAAGAAACTATGAAGAGAATTCTAGATATTACAAGTTAGTTCCATTTTTATTTTAGTAAATTTTGTTATTTTCCCATTTTGCCCTTATTTCACCAATTCTCCTGATTTTTCTCAGCTTATGCCGCCCAAAATATCTCCTTTTGGGCTTATTTGCAATTTATGTCCCTCCTAATTTAACAATCGAGCTCTTTAATCCTTCTAGTAACTTTTACACACTTTTCAATTTAGTTCTTTTTACTTAATTTACTACCCAAACGTAGAAATTTTCTAACGAAATTTTAATACCATATTACTAACACTTCATAAATATTTATAAAAATATTTCTGACTCGGTTTTACGAGATCGAGGTCTCAATACCTTGTTTTTACCCAATTTCTTCAATAATTTCTTTTTCTAACTAACCACTAAATAGGTAAAATTTTTCTATCGATATTTTCATACGATTTTCCTATCATATCAATATTCGTGAAACAATATTAAAATAAATTTCTCTTTAAATCAGATTTGTTGTTACGAAACCACTGTTTCGATAACCTTAAATTTAGGCCATTACAACTCTCCCCCCTTAAGTATTTTCGTCTTCGAAAATCTTACCAGTAAAGAGGTTTGGGTATTGTTTCCTTATTGCCTCCTCTAGTTCCCATGTCACTTCCTCTATCCCGTGCTTTTTCCATAATACTTTCACCAAATTTATCTTTTTATTTCTAAGCTCCTTTGTTTCCCGTGCCAATATCTTGACCGGTTCTTCATTGTAAGTCATATCCGGCTGAATCTCCACTTCTGTCAGAGAAATAACATGTGAAGGATCTGATCGAGACCGTCGTAGCATAGACACATGAAAAACATTATGAATTCTATCGACTTCTGGTGGTAATGCCAATTGATAAGCGACCGGTCCAATTCTTTCTATGATTTCATATGGCCCAATAAATCTTGGACTCAATTTACCCTTTCGCCCTTAACCGGAGAACTTTCTTCCAAGGAGACACTTTTAGGAATACGTTATCACCCACCTAAAGTTCAATCTCTTTTCGTTTAAGATTGGCATATGACTTCTGATGATCGGAAGCTGCTTTTAGACTATCCCGAATCACTTTTACTTTTTCTTCTGTTTCCCGGATCAAATCAACCCCATGTTTATTCTTTTCACTGAGCTCTTTCCAATATAACGGTGTTCTACATTTTCTACCATACAAAGCTTCATACGGAGCCATTTTAATACTGGATTGATAATTGTTATTTTAAGCAAATTCAATCAAAGGTAGATATTTCTCCCAATTACCTTCAAACTCTAATATACAACATCAGAGCATATCTTCCAATACTTGAATTACACGCTCAGATTGGCCATCTGTCTGAGGATGAAATGCAGTGCTGAAATACAATTGAGTACCCAAGGCTTCTCACAATTTGTCCCAGAAACAAGACGTAAATCTGGGATCTCTATCAGAGATAATGGAGATTGGCACTCCATGTAGCCTAACAATCTCAGATATATACAGTTCAGCCAATTTATCTAGAGAATAATCCATACGTACTGAGATAAAATGTGCCGATTTTGTTAATCAATCAACGATCACCAAAATGACATCTTTCTTCTTCGGTGACAATGGTAATCCCGACACAAAATCCATAGTAATTCTTTCCCATTTCCATTCCGGTATAGTAATTGGCTGGAGCAATCCCAAAGGTACCTGATGATCTGCTTTGACCTGTTGACATATCAGATTTCTTGATACAAACTCAAAAATATCACATTTCATACCTGGCACCAGTACATCTTCTTCAAATCATTATACATTTTATTACCTCCTAGATGTACGGACATAATACCACTGTGTGCCTCGTGTAAAATCTTCTATACAAGCTCTGAATTCTTCGGTACACATACTCTGCCTCTGAATAATAAACAACCATCAGTCCCAATCTGAAATTCTGAATCATTACCTGACTCACATTGTACCCGTTTAGCCTGTAGCTTTTCATCATTTTTCTGAGCTCCATATATTTGCTGTAGAGATGTCGGTTTAACTCTCAACTCAGCTACGACTAAACAATCATCAACCAAAGACAATCGGGCATTCATAGCTTGCAAAACAAACAAAGATTTTCGACTTAAAGCATCAACAACAACATTAGCCTTACCTGGATGGTAATCAATAATCAAATAATAGTCATTTATCAATTCAAGCCACCTATGCTGTCTCAAATTCAAATCCTTCTGTGTCATCAGGTATTTCAGACTTTTATAATCAATATAAATATGACATTTCTCACCATACAAGTAATGCGGCCATATTTTTAATGCAAATACAATAGCAGCTAATTCAAGATCATGCATCAGGTAATTTCTTTCATGTGTCTTAAGTTGTCTCAAAGCATAGGCTATAACTTTACCTTCTTGCATCAAGACACAACCTAAACCATTTAATGATGCCTCACTATAAATAATAAATTCTTTACCCGATTCAGGTTGTACCAACACAGGTGCTTTCGTCAACAAATCTTTCAATCGGTCAAAACTCTGTTGGCATTCATCAGTCCACTCGAATTTAACATCTTTCTGTAATAAACGGGTCATCAAAGAAGCTATCATAGAGAATCCCTGCACAAATATCCGATAATAACCAACTAAACCTAAGAAACTTCTAACTTCAAATACTTTTTTCGCTGGACTCCAATCGACAATAGCTGAGATTTTACTCGGATCTACCCTGATGCCTTCTACAGATACAATATATCCGAGAAAACCCACTTCTCGAATCCAAAATTCACATTTACTGAATTTAGCATATAGCTGCTTCACTCGCAGAATTTGCAGCACAATTCTCAAATGTTCTGCATGCTCATTTTCATCTCGGGAATAGTCCAAGATATCATCGATAAAAACTACCACGAACCTGTCTAAGTACGGTCTGAATATCTGATTCATCAGGTCTATAAATACTACAGGTGCATTAGTCAACCCAAACGGCCTAACAAGAAACTCATAATGCCCGTACCTGGTTTTGAAAACTGTTTTCGGTACATCTGACTCCTTTACCCATAACTGATAGTAGCCCAATCAGAGATCAATCTTTGAAAATACAGTGGCACTCTTCAACTGGTCAAACAGATCGTCAATCTGAGGAAATGGGTACTTATTCTTTATAGTGACTTTGTTGAGCTGTCCGTAACCAATACATAATCTTAAGGACCTGTCCTTTTTCACAAATAGAACCGGAGCACCCCAAGGTAAATGACTTGGTCGGACAAAACCCCTGTCAACAAGTTGTTACAACTGTGTCTTTAACTCCTTATTTCCGTAGGATCCATACGATACGGAGCTATGGAGATTGGAGTAGTTCCCGGAATCAGATCTATAGAAAATTCCACTTCTCTTTCTGGTGGCAACCTCGGTAATTCCTCTGGAAACACATCAAAAAATTCACATACAACTGGCACTGCCTGTATCTTTGACTCAGATACCTTAGTGTCTAACACATATGCCAAATAAGCATCATACCCTTTTTTGACACACCTCTGAGCTGTCATAACCGAAATCACATTAGATAATTCCTCTATCTGATCAGATTTAACCCGAAGTAATTCTCCATTTTGACACTTTAGCACAATATATTTCTGTCTACAGTTTACTACTGCATCATGCTGAGTTAGCCAATCCATACCCAATATCACATCAAACTCATCAAAAGGCAATAACATCAAGTCAACCAGAAAACAAATACCTTTTACCATCAGTGGATAATTTTTACAAACTTTATCCACCATCACAAACTAGCCCAGGGGGTTCGAGACTTTAACCACAAATTCAGTAGGTTCAACAGATAAGTTTTTAATAAATACTAATTTTGTGCATATGTATGAATGTGTAGAACCAGGATCAATCAATGCAGTAATATCAGTATCAAGTAAAGAAAATGTACCAGTAATAACATTGGGTGCTGAGGCATCTTCTAATCGGCTTTGATGTCTATTCAACTTCTTTTTCACCCCTTTCTAATCTCTGAGGAAATGATCGAAAGAACCACATCAGTAACAAGCCCCGCTCTTTAATCGGCATTCACCAAAATGAGTTTTATTACAGTATTGGCATCTCAGCTTAGGGGTAACAACACTACCAACACTGGTCACTAACGGAATTGAAGGTCTTGAATTAGTGCGTTAAAAACCTCGCTCTCTACCCAAATACCTAGTAGCTGAGGTAGAGCGATCCTAGTATTTCTTCAATTTCTTTGAGGTAGAAAACTGTAATTTTTCCATTGAGCTTTTACTAAAAATTCGAGCTTCCCTCTCAACTTGTCTCTTTTCTTTGCTCAATTCTTTTACTTTATGAGCTCACTCGGCCAATCTAGCAAACTCTCGAATTTCAAGAATTCTGATCAGTAGCTTAATTTCTTTATTCAACCTTTTTTCGAATCGTTTGCACATTTCGACTTCTGATTGTACCCATTCCCGAGCATATTTACTCAATTGGAAAAATTCTCTTTCATACTCAGATACTGATATGTTACCCTGTTTCAGCTTAAGAAATTATTTTCTCTTCCGATCAAGGAACCTCTGACTGATATATTTCTTTCTGAACTCTGTCTGAAAGAATTCCCATGTAATTTCTTCTTTCGGAACAACTGAAGCTTTAGTATTCCACCAATGGTAAGCTATATCTTTTAGCAATGATACTGCACATTTCAGACACTCTTCTAGTGTGCAAGATAATTCCTCTAAAACCCGTGTTGTATTTTCTAACCAAAACTCAGCCCGTTCGGGATCATCGTCAACTGCAACTCTAAATTCTTCTGCCCCATATTTTTCTAATTTTATCAACTAGAGATTTTCCTTTTCTAATAGATTCAGTACCTGTACCCTGTGGAATCTCAGGAATCGATGGAGGAGGAGGAGGAGGAGCTTGAGTTTGCTGCACTACAGGGTTAGTTCTTATATACTGAGTAAACCATTCATTCATCATTTGATAGAATGCCATTTTAGCCTCTTCACTTTGGTCCCTTGTCTCGGACCTTCTAGTACTAGTGGCTTCAACTTCTCTTTGTCCTGAAGCCGGAGCATGACTCCCGGCTTCCTCGGGTTGAGCTCGGTCTGCAGAAATTTACTATAAGAAAATCAAATTTCAAATGGTCAGGAGATATCACACTATCAATAATAATTTAAATGGCATGTATAGCCAATCCCGTATTTGCTATATCGGTCCGAGAACCGACTAAACCGTAGCTCTGACACCAACGAAGGTAATACCCCCTACCCGTATTCGTCACTGAAATAGGGTATGAAGTATTACCAGCTTTTACCGAATAAATTTTTCGTTAGTATGAGTTAAATACTATTCAGTTTGAAACATGTCATGACGTCCCTTGGATGGGCCTCCAAAGCCCAAAACATACATCGGGACCAAACCGAGATTAAATCGAAACCATAATAATTTTTTTCACAAAATCCCAAAGCCTTTTTTATGAACTCAATATAACCCCTTTATAAATATCTAATCTTCCCTGCAATTTTAAATCGAGACCAATCCAACACAACCAATCCATTTCAACATATTTTCAAGATAGATTTAACATATTCATAAGAAAACCTCATCAGATAAAGTTTGTTAGCCATACCAATGGCTAACCATACATTCATTTCACATTAACATTTACTTTACTAGCTTATACATGCCATTGATTTCCAAAATAAAGTTTCTTTATATACCGAGATTTGAGGTTGATAGTGTGATGCGTCTCTGACCAAATCCGATCTTCGAACTCTTAACACTACAACACAGGGGAAAAGGATACAGGGTAAGCACTTTGCGCATAGTAAACTCATGTAACAAGAATTATACTTACCTAATATTTTCAATACAATGCAATAAACATTCATACATCCATTCAATGCATTATTCCCTTAACATGCACAAACTCAACATTCAAGTTAGTTCAATAATTTCCATGTATCAATAATATATATACCATGATTGATGAGCTCATCAATTCCATGATTTCCATTCCCTTGTTATTTTTCCATATTTATCCCGTTGAACTTCTTGGAATTTCGATGGATTTTCAGGGGTACACCTAAGTGTACAAATCCGGGTCCGTCAATTCATATTCATGTACACACATTTCCATTTCAGAGAGCACACTCCCGCGAACCTCATCCTTACAGCGGGATTACCAGTCCAGGCTAAATCCCCTATAATATAAACTCATAGAGTATTGTCGGGATTATCGGTCCAGGCTAAATCCAATTACTCTAATGAGCTTGGATCTAAATTACCAGTCCAGGCTTAATTTAGACCCAAATTCAGATTACCCGTCTAGGCGAAATCCATTTTCCACATATTCTTCGGGAGGGCTATATCAGGATAGGATCACCTGTCTGGGCTAGATCCTTTTTACCGTCAATTCCTTTTCAGAGATCCATCGAATTTTCCTTCCATTCAACTGAGATTTCTTCCCCTTTTTATCAAATATATCAATGTTTCATCAATTTTCATACAAGGAACAGTCAAATCATATTCACATCAATAACAAACATTTCAAGCATTTAAGAATATAATTCAAGTCACATGAACTTACCTCGATACTTGTTCGTATGCAAAAATCTACTAATCCCGAACTTTTTCTTTTCCTTGATCTAGCTTCGTATTTGAATTTTTTAGATTTACATAAATAAATTTAATCATTAATTTAATACATTTCATGTTCATATTTAACGTTCTCTTAAATCCCATTATTATTTATAGTTCATTCAGAGCTGTCTCTTTGAGTCATAATCACTAAATTATTTATATATTGAGTTACGGAACTCCAAATTAAGATCTAATAACATTCCCCAAAACTAGACTGACATATACTCTTACCATAAAATTTTCAGAATTTTTGGTTTAGCCAATAAGTACAGTTTATTCTTTAAAATTATCCCTATTTTGCTATTTGACAGTTTTGACCCTTCTTCACTACAAATTAATTATCTCCTAGTACAAAATTTAGATGATGTTCTTATTTGATTCTTTTGAAAATAGACTAATTAAGGAATTTAAACATATAAATTTGATCCCTAATTATTTTCTTCAAAATTTTGATTATTTTTCAAAATCGAATAGAGGAACCCAAAATCATTCTGACCTTGTCTCAGAAAACCTATTATATCTCATGATTTACAATTTCATTACTTACAACGTTTCTTCTATGAAAAACTAGACTCAATAAGATTTAATTTCATATTTTATTCATACTCTAATTCAATTTCCACAATTTATGGTGATTTTTCAAATTTAACCTACTGCTGCTGTCCAAAACTATTTTAGTGCATGATGTTAATTACCATTTTTCCCCTAAGCTTTCAATAAATGATAATTTTGTCCCTGCTCAATTAACCTCTCAATTGGGTTGATTTTTTTTCTCAATTAACACTTTATTATATCACTTTAAACTACTTTATAACATTTGGAAATCAGAATTTTAGCACTAGACTTTGATTCCAAACTTTTTCATAATTAGGTGCTACAAATCAATTTCTATTGAAATAACCTAATAAAATCATCTCATAAACAAATTAAAGCTTCAATTTCATGCTATTTCATCATTAACTTACAGCACTCAACCATGGTGACTTTCAATTTCATCCATGAAATCAAAAACTAATGAATTTAGTAATAGGACCTAGTTGTAAAAGTCTTAGAAACACAAAAAGTACAAGAAAAATGCAAGGATTAACTCACTTTGTGCAAAAATTATGAAATACCAGCTTGAATAAACCCTTAGGACATTTTTGACTGATGATAATGAAGAAAATATGAAGAGAATTCTAGATATTACAAGTTAGTCCCATTTTTATTTTAGTAAATTTCGTTATTTTCCCATTTTACCCTTATTTCACCAATTCTCCTAATTTTTTTGAGCTTATGTTGCCCAAAATATCTCCTTTTGGGCTTATTTGTAATTTATGTCCCTCCTAATTTAACAATTGAGCTATTTAATCCTTCTAGTAACTTTTACAACCTTTTCAATTTAGTCATTTTACTTAATTAACTACCCAAACGTAGAAATTTTCTAACGAAATTTTAATTCCATATTACTAACACTTCATAAATATTTATAGAAATATTTCTGACTCGATTTTACCACTAAATCGGTAAAATTTTTCTATCGATATTTTTATACGATTTTCCTATCATATCAATATTCAAGCAAAAATATTAAAATAAATTTCTCTTTAAATTGAATTTGTGGTTACGAAACCACTGTTTCGATAACCTTGAATTTAGGCCATTACACCACTATCCTAGGAGATACAAAAACTACCAACTTAGATGGATAGTGTGAGGCGGTTGTTTGGTCCTTCCAAAATGTCAGCAACGATTATCTACAAAATAATCCACAAGAACCGGTAAGCTTACATAACATAGTAAGGAAATAGTATAACATTTAATCTAAATACCATTCGACACAGTTCACATACTATTTGATTTAGAGTTACCAGAGTACAAACAGGGGCACGTATGTGTATTCAGGGGTACCGAACTACAAATAGGGGCACGTATGAGCATTCAGGGGTACCGAAGTACAAACAGGGGCATGTGTGTGCATTCAGCACTAATTATTTATAAACATATTAACTAAAGAATAATAATATAAGATTACAAGTTGAACCTTATTTACATATTGAAATACTATGAACTTCCTACGATTTAATTTCGGTCAACACACAGGGACTATTCTGCTATATTCCCTTTTCCTCGGTTATTGTCTCTTTGATTCAAATCTTGATTAATGCAAGGAAAATGACTAGCTGAACCTCTAACATTAACTTTTCATGGTGTTTTCGGCACAACAAGTAAAAAAATGAAGAATATGATGACACTTTCTTCAATTATGTTTTATTTTAATTTCTACTTATTTACAAAATTGCCATTTAACCTATTTTACTCAATTTTAATTCTAATTACCGTCCATTATCAACTAATAAGGGTATATTTTCTTTATAAACCCTCCCTCCTTTATTAACTAATCTAATAAATCACTTAATTACCCTAATTGCTAAGTTTTGCACCTTTTACAATTTAGTCAATTTTCTTTATTAGCTATCTAAATGTTAAAGTTTCCTAACCAAAATTTAATAAAACCTTAACGAATTCGTAAATATTTTATAAATAATATTTATGAGTCGACACGATAGAAATTTATGGTCCCGAGACCATTGTTCCGTTACCATTGAAAAATGGGTTGTTACAACTCTCCCCCTTTAGGAAATTTTGTCCTCGAAATTGTTACCTGAGAATAGATTCGGATATTGTAATTTCATCAATTTCTCTATTTCCTAGGTAGCCTCTTCTGTACCTTGCCGATTCCACAAGACTTTCACCAATGATACTCGTTTATTTTGAAGTTTTTTGACTTCCCGAGCTAAAATTTTCACTAGTTCTTTAGAATATGTCAAATATCGCTGTAATTCAATTTCACTATGAGGAATCACATGTGAAGGATCAGATTTGTACTGCCTTAGCATTGAAATGTGGAACACGTTATGAATTTTCTTAAGTTCAAGAGGTAAAGCTAATCTGTAAGCTGCAGGACCGATTCTTTCGATAATCTCATACGGCACGATAAATCTTGGACTAAACTTTCCTTTCTTGCAGAATCGTAACACTTTCTTCCTCAGAGAAACTTTTAAAAATCCTCGATCACCAATAGCAAATTTTATATACTTTCTTTTCAAATTGCGTGCAATTTCTGACGATCAGATGTAACTTTCAAACAATCTCAAATAATTCAAACCTTGTATTTAATTTCTCGAATCAAATCAATCCCTACCATTTTGGATTCACTCAGCCTAGACCAATACAATGATGTTTTACATTTCCTTCCGTATAAAGCTTCAAACGGTGCTATTTTAATACTGGATTGATAACTATTATTATAAACGAACTCAACTAACGGTAGATATTTTCCCCAACCACCCTCAAACTCTAGTATATGACATCTTAGCATGTCTTCTAGAATCTATATTAATCGTTCTGATTTCCCGTCCGTCTGAGGATGAAACGATGTACTGAAATTCAGTTTAGTGCCCAAAGCCTTGTGGAGTTTGCTCTAAAATCTTGATGTAAATTGCGAATCACGACCATAAACAATAGATGTCAAAACTCCATGTAATCTCACAATCTCTGACATATATAATTCCGCTAGCCTCACAAGTGAGTAATCTCTTCTGACTGGAATAAAGTGGGCCGACTTAATCAATTTGTCAACAGTCGCCCAGATAAAATCTTTCTTTTTTAGAGTTACATTTAAACCAGATACAAAATCCATCATGACTCACTCCCACTTCCATTCTAATAGGTTGTAATAATCCCGACGGCACCTGATGCTCTGCTTTTACCAGTTGACAAATAAAACATTTAGCTACAAACTCACAAATCTCAAGTTTCATACCCGGCCACTAGAACATCTTTTTCAAATCACAATACATCTTCGTGATACCAGGATGAATGAATTATGTACTACTGTGAGCCTCTGATAGAATATCAGGTTTCAATTTTTAATTATTCGAAACACAAATTCTATCGCAGTAAAGTAATGTACCATCATCACCAATATTGTATTCAGTAGTCAAATTATCCTGAACCAAGTTTTGTTTCATTATAAACTTCGGATCGTCATTTTGTAACTCCTGACTTAGTTGTAGAAACAAGGGTTTAGTCCTCAATTTTGCCAATACAGAACCATAGACATTCAATGCTAAATGAGCGTTCAACGCTCGAAATGCAAACAATGATGACTTTCGGCTGAGTGCATCTGCAACCACAATAGTCTTTCTCAGATGATAATCATTAACCAAATCATAATATTTCAGTAGCTCTAACCAACGTCGTTGTCTCATGTTCAATTCCTTTTACGTCATTAAATACTTTAAAATTTTGTAATCAGTATACATATGACATTTTTCACCATATAAATAATGTCTCCATATCTTCAAAGCGAAAACAATCGCGATTGAGAGAAGGATAATTTCTTTCATGTGGCTTTAACTATCGAGAAGCATAAGCTGTTACTTTCCCTGATTGCATTAACACATAATCTAAACCATTGAAAGATGCATCACTGTAAACAACATATGCCGCCCCAGATTCAGGTTGAGTTAATACTAGAGCTTCTGTTAACATGTTTTTCAATTGATCAAAACTCTGTTGGCTCTTATCAGACCAAACAAATTCAACATTTTTCTGTAGTAACATAGTCATAGGTGAAGCAATAATTGAGAAGTTATTAACAAATTGCCGATAGTATCTGGCTAATCCCAAGAAACATCGAACTTCAGAAACATTCTTTGGGATTTTCCAATCAACAATCGTAGATACTTTATTTATATCAACTCTGATTCTATCAGCAGATATAAAATGTCCTAGAAAATCAACTTCTCGTAGCCAGAATTCACATTTACTAAATTACGCATATAGTTGTTTTTCACGCAAAGTTTGCATCACAACTCATAAATGTTCGGCATGATTTGACTCGTTCAATGATTATCATAGTGTCAGCAATGAATGCCACAACAAACTAATCTAAATATGGGTAAAATATCCGATTCATTAAGTCCATGAATGCCGTAGGAGCATTAGTGAAAACAAATGGCATTACCAAAAATTCATAATGACCATAGCTAGTTCTAAATGCAGTTTTTGATACATCTTGCTCTTTAACTCGTAGCTGATAATATTTGGATCTCAACTCGATTTTTGAAAACACTATAGCTTATTTTAACTGATTGAACAAATCATCAATATGAGGTAACGAGTATTTATTCTTAATGGTGGCTCTATCAGCGATTGATAATCTATATATAGTCTCATTGACCCATCTTTCTTATTCACGAACAAAATTGCAGCACCCCAAGGTGACACGCTCGGTCGAATAAATCCGCATCTAACAACTCTTGCAACTGTACTTTTAATTCTTTTAATTCTATAGGGCCATCTTGTATAGTGTTATCAAAATTGGAGCTGTTCTAGGCATAAGTTCGATCATAAATTCTACTTCTTGAGTCAGTGGCAACCCAGGCAGTTCTTCAGGAAAAACATTAGCATAATCTTTGACTATCAACACTTGTTCCATTTTTTATTCAGCCACTTTAGAATCAAGAACGTAAGCTAAATAAGCTTCACATCCCTCTTTAATCAATTTTAGAGCTGATAGTGCTGAAACTACATTTGTAATACAATGAGCCCCATCTTCCCTAACACAAATAAATTCACCATTCGGACGCTTCAAACTAATTTGTTTCCTTCGGAAACTTACTATTGCATCATGCTCAGACAACCAATCCACTCCCAGAATGAGATCAAAATCATCAAAAGGTAACAACATCAAACTAGCGGGAAAATCATAACCCTTAACTTTTAGTAGACACAATTTACATATCTGATTAACTAAAACACACTGACCCAGTGGATTTGTTACTTTGACAGTATATTCAATGAACTCAATAGGCAAATTCTTTTTGCCTACTGATGTAGTGCATATATATGAGTGAGTTGATCCAAGATTAATCAATGCATATACATTAATATCAAAGAGAGAAAAAGTACCCACAATAACGTCTAGGGCAGTAGCTTCCTCACGAGCTCTGATTGCATAAGCTCTAGCTTGTGTTCTCGCTTCAGATCGTTCATTCCTCTTGCTATTCTTCCCTCAACCAGAAGTAGTATTTTTAGCATTTCCAGATTGTCTACCACTCTGTGAGATTACTTCAGGCTTGTTTGTTTGATTGCCAAAATCACTCTACCTTTTTGGAAAATCATGAAGGAAACGATCAGTAGATCCACAACGGAAACAAGCTCTTGACTTTGATCGACACTCACCAAAATGCCTTTTGTTGCAATAATCAAAAATAGGAACGTTTCTCTCAACATTTCTTACACTTTTAACACTAGCCGCTGGAGAATTAACAGACTTAAAATTGCTTTGCCTCGGTTTATCTCTACTAGTAAACTCTAAAGGGGCAGTCGATTGACTTGTCTTATTTCTAAATTTCTTCGACGGAGATATTCGAGCAGGCTTGAACGACCCTTTTTGTTAAAATCTTAAAATTTCAAATCTGACTGTCATTTTCTTTTGCGAATTTCTTTAATTTGCTGAGCTCATTCTGGAAGTTCTATAAATTCTCGTAACTTTAATGCAACCACAAACATACAAATATTATCATTCAAACTATCTTCAAATCTAATATACATTTCTTCTTCACTTGGCACTATATTACGGGCATACTTGCTTAACTGTACAAATTCCCATTCAAACTTAGCTATAGACCAATTCCCCTATTTTAATTCAAGAAATTCTTTCTTTTTATTGTCAATAAACAACCGACTTCCATACTTCTTATTGAATTCCATCAAAAAAAAAGTCCCAATTAATGCGATCATTTGATGTCATCGTGCTCAAAGTGTCCACCATAAGTACACTTCATCTTTTAATAGCGATACAACACATCTCAAACAATCTTCAGGAGTGCACATCAATTCTATGAAGACTCTCTTTGTATTTATTAGCTAGTACTAGACTTTTGCAGGATCATTATCAACCTTGCCTCTAATTTTTTTCGCTCCACATTTCCAGATTTTATCTATGGATACTTGAGTAATTGCCATAGGTACAGGATTTTGAGGACCCATGAGTGCCGGAGGAGGCACAGTAGGAGTTAGAGATGGCAGAGTTGCAAGATTTGCTTGCTTGAATTCAATAAACCATTGGTTCATCATTCCGAGAAACACATTTTTCATTGCATCACCAAAGGACTGTGGAATCGATGCACTATTACTTGCTTTAGGACTCGAAGCTTGAACATTACTTTCAGCTTTGTTAACTACAGCCTAGTTCGACTTAGCTGACATCTTGAATATGTAGCACGTATATCATAGGGTTAAAAGCATCACACTATTATAGGGTATATGTGGCACGTATATACTAAACTCTACTTGCTACATTAGTAGGTTTGATACCATCAAATGTAACACCCCAAACCTGTCTCCGTCACCGAATTAGAGTTATAGAGCGTTACCATACAATCGGGAATTATTTATCTATATAACATTAAAATAAATACATGACATTCAAAACATATCAATCATAGGCATTTTGTCCCTAAATCGAGCTTTCGAGGCCCTAAACATAACTTTGAGTCCAATCAGGACTAATTTGACACAAAACAAAAGTGCTAAGAAAAAGTTGTAAAAAAATGGAAAACAAGGGTCACACGACCATGTGAAAATATCCTAGCCGAGTAACATTCAAACTAGGGACATACGGTCATGTCTCAGCCCGTGTCCTTACCCATGTAACTTACTGAGTTGCCACACGCACCTGTGTTCTAGGCCGTGTGCTAGGCCGTGTAACTCACTGACTTGAAACACTAAGAAACTCTCAAATTACACGCGGCCGTGTCGCCAGGCCGTGTGTGTCACATGACCATGTGACAACTTGTTTCCCAGGTCGTGTGCACCAAATTTGACCCAAAAATCATGCCATTTCAAGATTCAACCATTCTTATTCCACTACTCCAATTATGCACACATTCAATAGATCTAGGCACTATTTCAACATACCTAAATATACCAAAATAATCAATCTATATCATCCAACTTATATGCCATTCAAAGGCACCACATATATACATACTAAACATTGAGCAAATAAGCATTGTACCATGATTAAAACCACTTCATTAAGTAACTAAACATTAAACATCAAAGTGTTCATCTAAGTAATATATAAGTATACTTGTTCCATCAATACAAACATACCCTAAAAAAAGCACACATCTCATACGTAAACTACACCTATCAACATTTCAAAACCACATATTTCTCTATATATACATGGCACTACCCTAGGAGATAAAAAAATTACCAACTTAGATGGATAGTGTTAGGTGGTTGTTTGATCCTTCCAAAATGTCAGGAATGATTATCTACAAAACAATCCACAAGAATCGGTAAGCTTACATAACTTAGTAAGGACATAATATAACATTTAATCTACATACCATTAGACACACTTCACATACTATTTGATTTAGAGTTGCCAAAGTACAAATAGGGGCACGTATGGCCATTCAGAGGTACCAAAGTACAAACAGGGGGATGTATGTACATTCAGGGGTACCGAAGTACAAATAGGGGCACGTATGTTCATTTAGGGGCATCGAAGTACAAATAGGGGCATGTATGTGCATTCAGCAATAATTATCTATAAACATATTAACTAAAGAAGAATAATATAATATTACAAGTGAAACTTTATTTACGTATTGAAATACTATGGACTTACCTATGATTTAATTCCTGTTAACACGCATGGACTATTCTGCTATTTTTTCCTTTTTCTCGGTTATTGTCTCTTTGATTCAAATCTTGATTCATGCAAGGAAAAGAACTACTCGAACCTCCAACCTTAACTTTTCATGGTGTTTTCGGCACAACAAGATAAAAATGAAGAATATGATGACAATTTCTTTAATTATCTTTTATTTTAATTTCCAGTTATTTACAAAATTTTTATTTTAACCTATTTTACTCAATTTTAATTCTAATTACTGTCCATTATCAACTAATATGGGTATATTTTCGTTATAAACCCTTCCTCCTTTATTAATTAATCTAATAAATCACTTAATTACCATAATTGCTAAGTTTTGAACCTTTTACAATTTAGAATTTTTTCTTAAATTAGCTATCTAAACGTTAAAAATTCCTAACCAAATTTTAATACAACTCTAATTAATCTATAAGTATTCTATAAATGATATTTACGAGTCGACATGATGGAAATTTGTGGTCCTGATACCACTATCCCGTTACCACTGAAAAGTAGGCTATTACATGTTTAAACTATGATCAATCACTTGAGGATCCACACCATAAATGTCTACAGCGACCATGCAAAAATGTCGAAGTTTGCTCTTAAACATTGAACCAAGTCCTCTTTTTCCTCCTCTGCCAATGCTGAAGAAGTCTTTACAAACTTGTTCGTGTTATCATAGAGCAACTGTAAAGTTTCTATGACCCTGTTGCTTCTGGCATATGAATTCTTTCCACACCTTTGACATCAAAACTATCCAAGATTTCCATTTTCCAACATAACCTTTAATTTAATTAATATTACAACTTAGTCCATTTCATCCCTTACCATTTAATAAGTAAATGAACTCAACCACAACATATATAGAGAGATTCTAAATTACACAAAAAAGCAACTAATTAGTTTAACCAATTTACGAACTAACCAAAATAAAATAGCTATCGACACCTCGATGATAACTACTCGACGATTTTTTCTTTCCAGTGATTATCAATCGATTTACCCATTTCTTGATCTAAATATAATAATTTTATTCAATTAACCAATTCAAGTATCATAAAATACTGAATTTCATATATTTGACCCTTAATTGTGATTTTACACTTTGACCTTAAACATTTACGTATTCAATTTAGTCTGTAAATCTAAAACCTTCAATTCAATCAGAAATCGATGCAAATAAGGCCAACCATATTTTCTATAATCCACTTACAACTCATCTTCATCATATTTTTCAAGAATTTCATATAACTTTACTATTTTAGCAATTTAGTCATTTAACTTAAAAATTAACCAAAATCTCTTTATGAAAAGTCCTATTTAAATATCATGCTTATAAATCTATCATCAAACTTTAAAAACATCACCAATTCACCAATGACATAATTCAAAACATTTAACTATTTATGAATTAGTCTTTAGGTTAGCTAGATTAAGCTACAGCAATTTTAAAAACATAAAAATCATTAAAAACGTGACAAAGATTGACTTACATGCAAGGTGAAAGCTTGGTCAAACTTCCTAAGGAATGAAAATGGTAGTTTTGGGTATAAAACATGAAGAAAGAAGAAGATGGTCCCAAAATATTTTGTTTTTCTTTTATTAATAATATCATTTAACATTTTTAATATAAAAATTTGACATATAATTTATTTGTTTCATTTCTTAAACCATCCACTAGGTTGTTATAAGGTTTAATTACCTTTTAAAACTCCTTTCTTTTGATGTTATGCTCATTGAACACTTATAACTCAATAGCGATTAACTGTTGTAGCTTTTACGATTTACTCATTTTTCCTTAATTAACTATCTAAACGTTAAAATTTTTGGGCCAAATTTCAATACACCTATATAACCACTCTTTAAATATTTAATAAAAATATTGACGGGCTTGGTTTACGAAAATGAGATCCTGATACCTTATTTTCCTAAACCACTTGATTTTAGGGGCAAACCACTTGAACTTAACTATTCGTCCAATTAACAAAATTTATCAAATCAAAATTAAATATAGTATTATAATTGACTTGTAAATATTAAATAATAATATTTATAGACTCACTCGTCGAATTTGTGGTCCCGAAACCACTGTTTCTGACACCACAAAAAAATGAGTTGTTACAAGTATAAATAGAATTTCGAAAGGGATTTTTGTCTGAACAACTTGATTTTGGCTAAAAACACTGGCGTGTAGTGCCACACGTTATGCATGGCATGAAACGACACCCTAAAATAACTCCCTTTAGCTCCAAAGTGCTCGTGCTGTGCAATAGCTTGTATGTGGTGCAACACGACCCTCTGACATCAAGTGCCTCTTCTTCAAAGAGCCTGTGTCGTGCCATGGCCTATGCATGGCATGACACTATGTTGTCCCTAGCCCTTCAGGATATGTTGATGTCTTCTAATCGTCCATTCTCCTCGCTCTTTAGCTTCTCTTCGTCCCATTACGTTTGAAAACCTGAATTCTCCTAATTCTAACATTTAATTACATCCTAATTGTAACATCCCGAAATAAGGCATAAATGGAATAGTGGTTGCGAAACCACAAATTCGAGATAGAAAATTTTATTATGATTAGTTTTTATGATTTACCGATTGATTGGATGCATGTGTTAGAATACCAATAAAAAATTTCAGCAATTGCATGTCTGAATTGCATATTAGGGCTTAATTTCAAAAGTGGATAAATATGAGTTTTAGATGATAAAGGATTTAATTGAAGTGCATAATTGAAGTAGAGGTCCATAAATGGTAATTAGACCATTAGATTTTCATGGACAAAAATGGGCATGCATAGATAAAAATAACTAAAGTTTTAATGAAGGGCATTTTAGCCATTTGGTAAAAAAAATAATTAAAAAGGGAAAAAGATGGCAAAATGCGCTCATCTTCAAGCTATGGCAGAATTTTACAAGAGGAAACCATAGCTAGGGTTTCTTCACTTTCTCAAGCTCATAGTAAGTGCATCCAAGCCCCGTTTTTAATGTTTCTTTTACATTTTTGGAGTCCTCGTAGCTCGATTTAGCATATTCTACCATTAATTCATGTTACGGTTCATATTTGGAAAAATACCCATAGGTGAAATGTGTTTATTTTGATGATTTATGGTAGAGTATGAAGCTTGAAATTATGTTAAACAACTTTTGTTAGGTGATTTTAAGTGAAAATGAGTAAAACAACATAATCAGTAAAAATGCCTAATGTTCATAAGTAAATGTTAGAGTGGGAATTTGATGTTGCCGTAGAAGGGAAAGATGTTCAACATGTCATAAAACATAAGAATAAGGGATGAAGTTTAATTTCCAAACTTTGGGGCAAAAGTGTAAATATGCAAAAGTTTAAGGGAAAAATCATAATTTTGCCAAAGTTTGAGTCAAGGACTGTTTTGATGAATGTGAGTATTAAATAAGCTAAATTTTCTATTATAGATCAAGAAGAACGAAATCCGGAGTTAGACCGGGGAAAGAAAAAGGTTGAGGACTAAGTTGCTAAATTTGATCGTATTTTGTACCGAAGTAAGTTTACGATAAATAAATGTAATATTTTAATAATTATTATTAATGTTGTTATTTTCCAGCAATTAAGTACTTCATGAAATTATTTAATGTTGACTCAAGTATGAGATGATAGAGAATCAGTGTTAAAAGGTCCCGTTGAAACATTAGGAATGTATCAGATACAAATGTCATGACATTAAAGGGATGAGATCCCATGTAAGACCATGTTTAGCACATGGAATTGGCATTATTGAGGTTATGAGAGGTCCCATGTAAGACCATGTTTAGGACATGGCATTGGCGTTATTGAGGTTCTGAGAGGTCCCATGTAAGACCATGTCTGGGACATGGCGTTGGCACCGAGATGAGAGGTCCCCCATAAGACCATGTCTGGGACATGGCATGGGCACCGATATGAGAACTCCCATGTAAGACCATGTCTGGGACATGGCTTTGGCATGTTATTATCAGACATGAGACCCGAGTATCATTAGTATTCCAAGTGCTTCAACGGGCTAGTAAACAGACTATGTTACATGAAAGTTCAGGTAAAAGCACAATAAACAGATTCATGTGAGTTATAAGAGTTAAAAAATATCTCAGTTATCAGTTGAGAAAGAAATTTCAGCAATGGAGAAGTAAGTTATAAGCATGATTTATTTAAGTAATCAAGTAAGTAAACAAGTAAGAAAGTAAGTAAAGAAGAAGTGAAGACCATGATACTTGATGATAAATCGTGAGTATAATTATTTATGGTAAATGTTGTCATTTATTTGCTTGTAAACTTACTAAGATTTACGGTTACTCTCTTTATTTTCCTTCTTTTTTTTATAGTATCGCCAAGCCAATTCAAGGATCGTAAAGATGTCGGAGATCGTTTCACACTATCATTAGGCCATCTCGGTGTTAAATGATTCGAAACGTTTTAAGTTATGACATGTATAGGGACTTAGTCATTTTGTGTGTGTTCTTATGATATGGCTAATGAATAGCTATTGAAATGACTATTTAAGGACATGTTTTAATGTTATGTGTGCCTAAATGATAGTTAATACAAAGAAATTATAAAAGAATAAAAATTAGCAATGGAACAGTTTTTGGACAACAGCATTGATGTGATTTTGAAAAATCACAAAAAATAGTAGAAATGAAATTAGAGAGTGAATGAGATATAAAATTAAATCTTATTGAGTCTATTTTTACATGAAAGAAACATCATAGGCAAAAGAATTATATATTATGAGATATTTGAATTTTAGTGGGACAGGTTTAGAGTGGTTTTTAAAGTCCCCTGCTTTGGTTTTAGAAAATCATTAAAAACTATACAGAAAAAATTATGAGTCATAATTTATATTTCTGGATTCTTTAGTGAGTCTATTTTCAAAATAAACAAACGAGAATATTATCTGATTTCTGTACAATGAGACAATTGATTTTTCGTGAAGAGGGGTCAGAATTGTCAAGCAGTGAAACATGAGAGAATTTAACGAATAAACTGTACTATTTGGCTAAACCAAAAATTCTGGAAATTTTGTGGTAAAAAGATATATGAGTTTAGTTTTAGGGAAAATTTACGGATATAAATTTTTAGTTCTTTAACTAGAGTTATAATTAAAATAGTGACTATTATGCGAGTGGACGATTTTATTGTAAACAGTAAAATAAATTATTTTGATTTGTTTAAGTATTCGAAAAATTTTTAATGCTCCCGGTTTAGACCCGAACCATTTTCGTTGCATGTTTTAGGGTCTCGAGAGTCCTTTTTAGGGATATATTGAATAAACGTAAGCAAATTACTTTTAAAAGTAATTTTCTATGCTCCGAATTAGTAAGTTAAATCAGATAACGCCTCGTGCTCGACTCCGGCAATGGTCTCGGGTAAGGGGTGTTACACTAATTATCTTAAAATCTAATTACAAACTAAAAAATAAAACTAATTTAGAAAAAAGTTACAAATTTATTGAAGTTCAACGGTTGAAACAATGTCATGCTACCGGATGTGTTTGACAATCCTCTAAACTTCACTATTGACCTTAGTCGTTGTTTACGCCCATCACATGCCTTCCAATTATTTTCTTTCTCCTTTAGATCTCGTAATTTATCTTGTTTTCTTCTCTTGTCAGTACCTACACATGCACAATTTTCATTAGGTAATGATTAGGTTGCCTCCTCAATCGGCTCATGGTGCGTAGCTTCTTCCTTCTCTTTTGTGGGTTCATCGACATCTTCTGGGATTTTCTGCTCTTCATGGATGAGTTTGGTTTGTGGTTTAAATTTGACCACCTCCAAATGTACCAATGTCTAGAGTAGAAATCCTGCACAATAGATGAAAAGGCAGTATCTGCAAGTATATAGGTTAAGTTGTAATATAGTTACATCAGAGTAGATGAGTAATCTGAGGATCATACGAAAGGGAGGCGAGCAATAAATTAATTCTAACCTAAGTATAAATAGATCTAGTTAGTACTTTAGATTATATTACGATCAAATATAAATAAAGGTTTCTGGGATAAAAATAAAAAGAAAATAAATAAATAAATAATGAGAAATCAAATAGTAAAATCTATCACATCTAAGCATAGGTGATTAGCTTGTTTCGGTAATCATAATCAACTATCGCATCGGGTTTTCTTGTTCAATAAACTAGTCGATATCCCAGCAGAATCTTCTGATCTTCTGCTAGAATAATGAGTCAACAAGAACTACTTATCTCTCGACCTCATAGTCCAAACTAGTTCAGGGTTAAGGTGTTCACAGATATACCATACCAATTTTGGGTTAATTCTCATCTTAATGACTTCCTAGGGTTGTCAGGCCTAGGGTTTAAGTTCTTCCTTTCCTGAATAGCTAATCTGCTAAGATAACCCTACAAAAATAGTTAATTTAATCATACCTCCACTCACTAATCCCCCATAGGAGAATTAGTTCCTCATGGATCTCATAAACAATATAAACTTGATATAAAGAGTAGACATGAATAATAATTAAATAGTATAAAGTTTTAGAAAAAAGCCTGATTTGTATTAAAATAGAATGTCGAATCCTTAAGAATTTGATCCCATTCACAAATCTGATTTCTTCCACAAAGAACAAAAATTGAAATAAAACTAAAGCCTAAGAAAAGAGAAAAGAGAAAAGAGAAAAGAGAAAAGAGAAAAGACTAAAGACTAAATCTAAGAAGAAAATTATACAACATGAAAGCTGTCCATAACATGTGTTAAATGAGCCTATTTATAAACTTTAGGGTGGTTGTTGTCCATAACCCTAGTTCAGCTACTGTCCTCGTGTTTAATGTTTGATTGTGCGGACTAAAACACCCCTGACTCGTAATTATTTCCAGTACAAAGGTGATGTCGTGACACACCAGGCCCTGTGTGTGACACCGATGGCAGTATGCTTTATCTTCAAGGTGTCTTCAGGGGTGTGTCGCGACATCCTCAGGCTGTGTCATGACACTGAAGGAAATCTTGAAATTCTTCTATTCTACTCCCTATGTTGCAACCTCTAGCTCTCCGTGTTCCAACACATTGACCAGTATCGAGTTAGCACGCCTTTTAATGGTCTCCTACACGTTCACAAAGTATATTAGCTCACCCTTAGGCCTCATTCGGCCCCTTAAGTCAATAAAAGACTCAAATTACACATTTTATTGAATGTAAATAGAATTACAAAAACTTAGCTAAAACATAACAAAAATGTTTGTATTCAAGCTCTTAAAGTGCGAAACTAGTTTAATCTGCTACACTGAATTACGACCGATCAAACTCCCCCACACTTAAGTCATTGCTTGTCCTCAAGCAAAGCAAATAAAAATAGTAAATGAAAAGATGAACCTTGAGCCAGTATGGTACATATGTTGGTTTTGGAGCACATGAATAAGCATTTCATATTTACACATAATCTCGACATGATATATAGTTGACTTACCACTTTGGATATTAAACACTTGAGTTAAGTATATCACAAAGCATATAAGTATTATGGGTCTTGAATGTAGGAATCAATCAATAAATTATACAAGTAATTTGATTATCCAAGTAGAATACAAATACTCGTAAATGCAATTATTTAGTATTGTTTCAAATTGTAAGTAAATCTACCTAGATCATATAGAGCTTTTCAGCTTGTAACATTCTGAGGCTTGAGACAAGTATGTAATTCAAGAATAGTAAGCATCAAATAGTTTCAACCACGAAAATAGTTTGACACATCATATTGCCCCCTATTCTCCCCTTTAGTGACCCTTTCCCACTCATCGCGTTATTTCTCATTCTCTCACCTTTCTTTTTTCTCCTTATAGGAAATCTTATCATCATATAGTAACTACGACTAGCTTACAGATTTTTATGCATTAATGAATGAGTTTTTCTAGTTTTGTGACTTTGTGACTTTTCTTTCTTTTTTCACAGTACCTCACTCACAAATGCTTTTATTTTTCACATCATTTTTCTACTTGTTTAATTTTGTTCATTTTGCACTTTTAAGCTAACCTATAATCACCATACTACAATGATCTTTCCTATCACTTTGTTTTACAAAACCAACATAATGTAATTACTTAACCCTCAATATGTATGGCTAAACGTCTATAATCATGCAATTGAGGACCAAAGAAAGGGTAAGCACAAATTATTATTTTTAGCTTGGATTTTGTATAGTGGTTCATCAATAATTTTTTTCGCTCAAAAATAGGTAGTAAGGATGAATAAATAAGGGTTACCTTTTTGGCTATGGGTGTATACCAAACGATGCCTTAGGTCATCCCTAGGTATCTAAATATTCACAAATTTAGTCAACCAAACAATCACAAATTCAACAATCTTTCAGTCATCCTAGCCTGCTTGTTTCCTTGTATTCTCTATATCATTTGGTACATTAAATTGCTTAATTCCTATTTACAGTGTAATATATAGAATTTAATAGTCTAGTAATCAAAAATTTAAAATCACTTATCATCATGCCAAGTTTACTGTAAATACAAACAACCTATGTACATACTCTTAACCAATCACTTGTATTTTTACAAGCTCAAGCACACAATTGACAAGAAAAATCAAAGCAAAGCATAAAAATTTAAAACAAATTTTCTATATTACCTTCCCACACTTTAGATAACACATTGTCCTCAATGTGTAGTCCCATAAAAGATAAGGAAAGAAGTTACCTGATTGGTCGTGATAGCTTCCTAGGCAATTGGTGGGTGCTTCCTCTTTTGATGGTTGAAAGCTTAAAATCATTGTGGCTCTTCCATATAGGGTTCCAACATAGAAAATTCAAATAAAACATATACAAATAATCTGAATCATCAAAATGAGGCAAATGCCTCATTTCCATTAGTGCTTTTCCTTTTCTCGTGCCCTATCATTGGTGGGAACTTCCACCTATCGAAGGTGCAAGGTGGGTTGGGCTTCAGATGATGGGCTCTTTTGGTATAGAATATCTAGCTAGAATGTTGCCTCATATCCATCATCTCTAAGGGTATCATGTTCATCCCCCTCACCCTCATCTTCTCAAGTCACCTCCTATTCTTCGGTTCAATGATGGGTTCGTGTTGGGCCAAACATATTGGATAGATAATTTGAGGTCCTCAACCCGTTTAGTTAGGAGAATTCTTGGGGAACCGAGCTTGTCTCCTGTATCCACTTGATCATTCCATTAAGTTTTTCTTCAGTGCTTCTACTTGCCCTTCTTTGAGCTTTTAATTTTTCTTTTCGTTTGAGTGATACCGGGATGTCCATAATTTCTTTCCTTCTCTAGTTTCAATCGATAATTTGATTTCTTTGAAGCTTAACATATCGCGTAAATAATGGATCTCCAATTATGCTTCTTATTAGCTTCATGAATTGCTCATTTTCATCAATCAGAACCTTTTTTCTTTTGTAAAGTGTCATCACGAAATGGGGAAAGAAAATCCCAACCTTCTAGCCACTAAGACAATGCTTCATGTTTTGATGGATCCATTGTCTAATGCATATATGTTTTCTTGTAAAATTCCATATAACAAAAGAGCTCGAAATGTATTGACATTAGAAATGTTAAGGGCAGGTGTAATCTGGTGCAAATAAGCTGCATCCATATTTTAGCTATTGGAAACATTATAGCTTGATTGAAATTACTCGGTAGTTCAGTATCTTGTCAGATGTTCCACTCTCCTCATTTTCCAATTAAGTATTTTATTATGCTTGCCATATCTATGTCTTTAAATTCCAACTTCATAGTATGGAGCATCATAATAATTGCAAATCATTTTTGGAGAGAATGGTACATCTTTACCTCTTATCATTATTGTTTTCCACATTTGTTCACGAGGACACCGGGTTTCCTAATATTTAAGAGTGACATAAAGTGGAATAATAGTAGTTTCTTTGGGAGTGATACAGAATCGCTCCCATCTATGATATCATATTAAAGACCATATTTCATTACAAAGAACCATTGATGGTTCGAATCTCTTTCTTGGATAAAATTTTTGCCTTGAAGTTTAAGATAATACTTCTTGCCATTTTGGTTTCAAATTTTAAGGGGTTGGAAATCATCGGTAGTACTTGCACAATCGTCTTTTTAAGCTTCCTAGGTGGCAATTAACTATAATCTATGCTAATACGAAAGAGGTTATCAATCAATATTTCCAATGTAATAATAAAAAGGAAGTTTAGGACCCTTAACCTCGATGTTGTAGTCCTTGTTGTTTCATTCTCAATCGATAATGGAAATCCTACACCAACCAATGTTCCAAATAAAAAAAGAGGTTTGTAGATTTAGGGATTTAACTAAAATGGGTTTTGGGGTTTTAAAGAGTTTTGATAGGTTTAGAATGTTAAGAAAGTTAAAAATGGTTTTAGGGTTAAAAGTTGGGTAAAATAAAGGTTAATCTACCGGGTTGCACAATCGGGTCAGGGCAACCTTGCAGAAAATTGCAGCAATGTTGCGACACAGGGGTTTCGTGTGGCGACACCCTAATAGTTTGCCATTGTCACGACATTGGGGTTCGATTTCGTAACACACTTTGAAATTTTGGAATTTTGGGATTACTATCTTCGGTGTTGCAACACACGGAGTCTATGTCGCGACATCAGATCAATTTTTTCAATCCCTTCGATTCTGGCTTTGGCGTTGTGACATTGGGTTGCCATGTTTTAAAGTGTCTCAGTTCCTATAAAATGTAAATTTGATGCAATTTAGACTCTAGGCTGAACAATTAGTAAGATATACAATAAATTGCAAAAAAATAAGTATTGATCAAAATTATCAAGTTTTACTGTCAGATCCGTCTGACAGCTTCTTTAATGTACGCGAGGATGTGTTTTTGTTTCCTTCAGTATTGGTCCATTGCCCGTCGTGCCAGTCCACCTTCTTTTCCTTATTAGGTTCTTTAAACCTATTCTTTCGACCTGCACCGATTACAAAAAATATTTCCCTTGACTTAAAGCAGTTAGGTTTAAGGATAGATATTTCATTACACTACTCCTGTAACAGCCCGTTTTTCAGTGCTATCGAAAACAGTGGTTTTTGGGCCACAGATTCGACAAGTAAGTTCGTAAATATTATTTTATGAATATTTACAAGTCAAATATGGTTTTGAAAAGGTTTCTGATATGGTAATTTATGCTATTCAAATGATTAATAAAGTTTAAGTGGTAAGGCTTTAAAGTCAAGTGATTTTAGAAAATGATGTATTGAGACCTCGTTCCTAAAAACTGAGCCGTAAATATTTTTATAAATATTTATGGAGTGTTATTGAGGTTGTATTAAAGTTTCATTAAGAAATTTTAATGTTTCAATAGTTAATTAAGCAAAAGGACTAAATTTAAAAGTTGAAAAGTCAATCGCTATTAGTTTAAAGGTGTTAATTGATTAAAGAATTATAATTAGCTGGCCTTAATGGGTAAATTACCCATTCTTAAGTTGGTGGATGGTTAAAGCTTTATTTTATTTTAAATTTATATGTGTTTTATAAGTTATAATAATATTATTAAAAGATAAAGATAAAATAAAGAATAAAAAGTTAATAAAATAATAAAACAAAAGGTTTTCTTCTTCATTTGATATGTTCATCACCGAAACACCATGGGAAGAAGAACCAAAGTTCGGCCATGCTTCAATTCATGCATGGTAAGCCAGTTTTCACCCATTTCTAGTAATTTTTATATTTTTGAGATCGTTACAACTAAGTCCAGCTAATCCGTCTCTTCGTTTTTGGAACTGTTAAAATTTTTGAATGTTTCCTTTGATGAATCTTTGTGATGTTAGATGTTAAATGATTAATTTGAAGCATTAGTTTTTTATTTATAAGTATTTTATTAAGTGATTTTTGATGAATTTGCTGATTAGGGACTAAATTGTTGAACTAGTAATAGTTCAAGAACTTGATGTGAAATTGTTGTAAGAATGGGTTGAAATGGATGCTATTAACATTTGGTTGGCATGGGTTTGCAATAAAAATGATTAATTTGTATGAATAAAAGTAAAATGTTAGGGGCAATTTTGTAAAAATGTCAAAAATGAATAAATTTCATAAAGTAAATTGTTTTGCTGTCTAAATTAATGAATTGAATGAAATTATTAATTTAGATCAAGAACGAGTGAAAAATCGAGGAGAATGGAAAATTACCAAATAGCCCCTGTACTGACATTTCTAAAAATTTGGCCAGGTAAGTTCGTATGACTATAAACACATAAATATTGATTAGATTGAATGTTTAATATGTTGTTCTATTGAAAATGAATCAATATATATATATATGTGTGTGTTATTATGAAATTTATCATGTAAAGAAAAGATGAAAAATCCAATGACGTTCAACGACTATCGAGCCCCATTTGAACCTTAGGAATGTATAGGATACAAATGACATGTCATTAGGGTTTTCATGTTTTGGGTGCTGGTCCTAAATGTTCTACCGATGGCTGAGGTCCGAAATTTGTTGTAGATACTCATCAACTTGTGTGAGCAGTATCGAGTAGCTTACATTCCAACCGTCAACTTGTGTGAGCAGACCTAGGTTACCATGTTCAGGGTGCTAGTACTGAATGTCCTATTGATGGTTGAGTTCTAACATTTTTTACAGATACTCATCAACTTGTATGAGCGGCATCGTGTAGCTACATTTCGACCGTCAGCTTGTGTAAGCAAACCCATTTATGGCTCGAGTGAGCAATGCTAAAAAGAAATGGTTTCGACCAAATGTTTAGCACTCTTTGTGTGAGCTTTACCATGTATCTGATATTATTCTAAGTGGTTCAAAAGGCATGAAAAGGAAAGGAACGTTAAGTATTCAAATTACTTATATCATGAAAACTATGAAAAGTAATGAAAAGGAAAGGTTAAATGAAAGTATGTCTGTGTTCATGAAATTTATAATTTCAAGTGAGGTTATTCATGTTTAATGACTTATCTTATGTTAGTTCAAGTGAATTATGAATTGATGCACTAACATGTGTTTTTGAGGATGTTTAAGCTTATGCCAAGCTATTGGTTGGATCATATTATGTTTACTTTTAAAGTTATGCATTGGAATGGTAAATGTCCAAATGGAAATATGCTTATGTTCATGAAAGGGTGGTAAAGATCAAAGTATGTAATTTCTTATGAAATGGTTTATCTTGTAGTTGATTCCTAAAGAGCTATGTTAAAATGCACTAGCTTGTAGCTGTTGTTGATGTTATGCTTATGCTTTGTGTGTTATGCATATGAAACAGGTGAGGAAATGTAATGAAATGGTAAGTAACTAGTTGAAATGTAATATGATGAAAAAGGGAATGATGAGTTGAATGATGTATTTATATGTGAGAAATTTACATATGCTATGGATGAATTTACCTAGTTCATGAACAAATATACTAATTAGTGAGTTGAGGTTGTTATTTAAGTTTATGCTAAGTAAATGAAATGGAATGTAAGTAAATGGAATAGTAAGAAAATAAATGGAGTGGTTCATAGCATTATGAAAAGGTTAATGATTGAGTTATATGTTTTACAAATCCTATTATGATAAGAATGAAAAATATATGTGAAATTGATGAACTTACTAATTTATGAGTTGATGGTTAAAAAGTTTGATAAACTTTGTGGTATTGGTATAGGTTTAAAATTACCCATAAATTTCATTGTTGAAATGAATTGTTATGTTTAAAGTTTATACGAGCTTATTAAGCATTCATTGCTTACGTAGTTATTTTCCTTTATTTCAGAAGCTCGACTGGTTTGGAAGCTCGTCGGAGACCTATCACACTATCTAGTGAATATTGATAGATTTTGATGTTTTGATCAATGTTATAATTACATGTATAGGTGGACTCGTGGTTTATGTTAGTTGATGAGTTTGGCATGTATATGCCATTTTGGTTGATGTAACCTTGGTACTTTTGATGCCTTGTTGATGTGTATTATTTTGACAATGTGTTAATGCATGTTTGAATGGCCAAAATGGTAAGTGGTGAATTGACCTCAACATGGTTAAGTTATGGTATGCTTTGGAAAGGTTTTGAATAGATGTGCATGATTGAAGTATGGTTTGTATATATGTTAGTTGTTGGAACCATTTGGAAATGGCTAGATTTGTTTCATTTAGATGGTTTTGATGCGTGTGAGAAATGGTCCAAATGATAAAGTTATTTTGATATGGCATGAATCTAATATGGTACGGTTGATATGTGTCAATTGTGATATGTTTTGGTATGGAAACAAGTTAGTTAATAAATGATTAAATATGCATATGTTTAGGTATGTCTGATGTATGTGCTTGAGGTGCCTATATGGAATATTAGTTGTATGAATTATTAGCCCATTGTATAGACCTTTTTATGCAGGTTTTGAGCATGTTTAGAAGCCTTGATCATGTGTGCGAAAGTACTTAGGCTTATGCTTGAGAAGGGTGAAAGAAATGGCTTGATTTTAGCCATTTTCTTGTCCACACGGCCTAAGACATGGGCGTGTGTCTCAGCCGTGTGTGACACATGGCCATGTGACACGTCCATGTGTCCCCTGTAGGTTTTAAAGGGTTGCAAGTCAAGTAGTTACACGGCCAAGCACACGGGCGTGTGAGGCCAGTTCGAGAGTTACATGGCCTGACACACGGCCATGTGGCTTGGCCGTGAGACCCAAGTCAGAGAGTTACACAGGCACGAACACGGGCTAGGACATGGCCGTGTGTCCCTATTTCGAATGTTAGATGACCTGTGACATGGTTGTGTGTCTTAGCCATGTGAGTCACACGGCCTGGGGAGTCACACGGCCTGGCTACACGGTCGTGTGACCCCTACAGTGTGAAATTTTCTATCTTTCTTCATAAAGTTCTAAACATTTCCAATTTAATCCTGAATCATTTCTAAAGTGTTTCTAAGGCCTTGAGGGCTCGAATAAGGGACGATATGCATGTGTTTGAATGAATTATGGTATGGTTTATGAAATGTTTCGAATTGAATGTTTTAAGGTACGATTTTACGGTAATGCTCCGTAACCCTATTTCGGCGACGAATACTGGTTAAGGGTGTTACAGCTCCCTACCTTCCTCCTATTTTCCTCACTCTGTTAGGTTTAAGGATTCCTTTTTCACTGTTGATCTCTATAGTTAACTTATTTTTCTTAAGACCAATGGTGGATCTTGATGTAGCTAGAAGGGGTCTACCAAAGAAAATGGGTATTTCATGATCTTCCTTAAAGTCAAGGATCACAAAATCTACAGGGATTATGAATTTACACAGCTTTACTAACACATTACCTAGTACTCCCTTAGGTTGTGCTAATGATTTATTACCTAACTGTAATGTAATTGGATTATTTTTTATATCCTTTAGCCCACGTCTTTCATATATATAGAGAGGCATTAGGTTTATGCTAGCTCCTAAGTCACATAGAGCTTTACTAAAATGAATATCCCCTATCTCTATAAGTATGGTGAAACTTATCGGGTCTTTTAATTTTAGGGTTACTTGTCTAGATATAATTACACTACATGATGCATTTATATTAACCTACTCTCCAATTTTAATTTTCCTATGCCTTGACATAATTTATTTAAGGTACTTGGCGTATTTCAAAATTTTTTCAATTAATTTTATCAATGGAAAATTAACATTTAATGATTTGAATAAATTTAGAAAACTTACAAAATCATCTTCATCCTATTTTTGTCTTCCCTTCAACCATGATGGGAATGGTATCTTTGCAATTACAGGTTCCTTTGTTTGTTCTTTTTCCAGCTTAACTACCAGTTCAACTACTTTTTCGACTTTGGTTCATCATTAGCTTCTAAAGGTTCCTCCTGAAGATCATCAGTATTCCTCTTGTTTACCTCTTGAGTTGGGTTCTTCGGGCTACTCAATACTTTACCCAATCGGAGCGTGATTGCTTTCACCTGCTCCTTTCCCTCTCTTTGAGGATTATCTTTAGTGTTACTAGGGATACCAGTGCCAATTTGTCTCTTGATATCTCTGTAAACTTTAAATTATATAGATTTTTTATAACTGTTTATATATCCTTTTTGCTTAGAATTTATGTTAATCCCGAGTATTTGGATATTTTATTGGGTGATTTTTTGTTTATATTGAGGCAATGGGCATAATTTTAGTAAAGTATGCAATTTTATGAATTTATGTATTAAATTTTGCATAATTTAACTATCTCATGTTACATAGTAATTTCTGTGCTTTAATTGTTGTAGTAGGACCATTGAATTAATGAGTGTGGCACCTTATTTAAATCACACATGGACATGAGTTATACTCCACCTTAATTGGACGCCAAATACAACAAATTGAGTCAAGAGAAGTCCATTTGATCTAGTTGGAGTTGTCTTGCTGAGAAGAGCAAGTCTGATAATTATTTGGGTCACAAAACCGTCCAAGTAGGGGAAAAGTAGTCCCATTCGACAAAGGCATCAAGAGAAACCCAAATTAGCTTTGGGATAATTAATTTAGAGGTCCCTACACTTGTGAAAAAAATCAGAAATCAACCCCCAACTAATACACAAGAAACTGTCCAACCCCTTGCATGATTCATGTATCAAATCAAGCATGAATCAAGCAACCACCAACCTTTTCCTTCACATTTCATGGCTGGCCAAGCAAGGGAGTATTTCAAGGGATCTCCATGCTATTTCTAGCAAACTCCCTAGTCATTCCTCTACTATAAATACCACTCCTCATTTCTCATTTCAATCATCCCTAATTCATCTCTCAATTCACATTTCTCTCATCTTTATCTCATCTTTTTTCCCTCTCTTCCACGTATAAGCCGTCCATTTCTCCACCTCCCTTAGCTAGCATTTCCATTGAGGAAAACCACTCTTGGCCAACCAACTTGAGGAGCATTTTAAGAAGTAGCAATCACGAGAATCAGAGGAAGCCACCACAATCGGTCTTCCGAGAATCACCAAAATCATCAAGAGTTTCTTTTTTCCTATTCTTTAATGCTTTCTTGTTGTTCAACATGTTTGTAAAATTGTTGTGATGTTTTTCCTTTAAAAATGATGACTTAATTTTGTTTACCTAGAATAATTGTAATGATTGGATAAAATTCATTTAATTCACGTTTATATTGTTTTCTGCCTTAGTTGTTCATGCCTCCAATTAAAAGCATTATGTATTTCATGCATTAAAATATGTTTGAATGCATTAGAATTAGTTAGTCAATCCTAATCAGATGATAACTAATGGACACGATAATTGGAAGGTGCATGGTTAATTTATATACTAATTAGAAAAAAATTAGAGATTCGTAATAGACTAAGAGAACTTTTTACCTTGCATAACTTTAGGTTTATGTGATTGAATTGTTTCAAACCTAATCCATCCCTGTTACTTCACATAAACTCTAATGACTCCTTAGTTAAATTATGACATTGGTTTATGCATGTTTTTCTAAGTATAAGATTCAGTTGAACTTATATGAGATTCCTAGTTAATGAACGATCGAGTTGCCATGGAATATTTTTCAAACATTGTTAAACATGATGAAAATGAATCGACTCAAGTGTTGTAATTGTTCTAGCTTATTCATGTTATTGTTGTTGAACTTGTGAAGTTACGGCTAAACCATCACCCAACATTTTATTACATCTCATTTGCATTTAGTTTAATTTGCATGTAACACCCCTAACTCGTGTCCATCGTCAGATTAAGGTTACGGAGCATTACCAAAAACTTTTAACTTAAAACATTCGATTAAAATCATTTATAAAACACATCATATTCCATTAAAAAACATGCATAACGTCCCTTTTTCAAGCCCTCGAGGCCTTAGAAACACTTTAGAAATGATTTGGGACTAAATTGAAAACATTTAAAACTTCATGGAAAAAGATGGAAAAATTCACAATGCAAGGGTCACACAACCGTGTGGTCAGTCCATGTGGACATTCTAAATAGGCCATTTTCAAGTCATTTCTCTCACCCAAAATCTTGCCACTAACACAACCCAAATGTACCTATATTCATGCATTCAAAACACACTTAACATATGCATATTAAAGCTAAAATATCATAGTAACTAACCATTCAACCAATATGCCAAAATGGTACCTCAATCTCGACAATCAAACTTGATTAACATTTACTAAATTCATCCATAATTCAATCAACCAATTGCACAACTTAAATACTACATTTACCATAATGTTCACATACCAATCCCATGCACAACTAATACCATTATGACCATTTGCACATATACCATCTATCTTAATAAATTTACCAAATGCCAAATACATTCAAGGCTATCAAAGCTAGCCATTAACAACTTGATATACCAACTCATTAAATACCAACCAACATTTCAAATACACATTCTAGCATAATAAGAACAACTCATGACATACATATTTTAACTACCATACCAACTTCCATCATTTAATCACACAACACCAAAATAACAACCATTATAAGGCCAAATATACATGATATCATATCAACCGTTTCATCACCCAAAATAACATATATAGAAGCCAAGCGTAATAGCTAATTTCATCAAAAAAAGACACCTATACATGCCATTATAACCATGACTCAAAATCATCAAAATCTACTGATATAGTCGATGGATAGTGTGATGGATCTCCAACTAGCTTCTAACCCGATCGAGCTTCCAGTAATCTATAAATTAAAGGATAGACAACTACGTAAGCAATTAATGCTTAGTAAGCTCGTACAAAATTTAGACATAATATTCCAATTCAATAATGAACTTTATATGATAAATATAAAGCTATACTAATGCCTCGAGATTTATAAACTACACAACCACCAACTCATAAATGAGTAAATCTATCAACATCATATATATTTTCATTCCTAACATAATAGGATTTTATAAAAAAATTTACACCATTATTAACCTTTTCATAAATCTACGAACAACTTTCTTTATTTACTTTCCATTCCATTTACTAAGCATAAACTTAAATTGTAACACCCCAAACTCGGTCTAGACGTTATGGCCGAATCTGGCTATGTCACATGGAATGGGATTTGAAGACAAGATTGTTGAGTTAAAATCGTTACAGTTAGTTAGCTTTTATTTAATTCGGAAAAAAATAAGTTCTAGTTGATTTTCTTTAAAACTTACCTCTTAGAGGAAGCTTTTGGAACCAGTTAATTTAGGGAAAATCATTTCTATTTATGAAAACCTTAGTTATTAGAAAAACCGTGTTTTGTTGAGTTACAGTTTAAAAAAAATCCATAAAAGCAGTATAAAGTCCCAAATTTAAAGCCAACCAGTCCATAGTCCAAAAGTTACATAAAAAACCCCAAATAAGTAATAAATTCTAGACATTAACAGAAAACAGTCTAAAATTTACGTGTGGCCAACGTCGAGTCCTCCGCTGTACCGACCTGCCAAGTCTAGGGATTACCTGTACAGATTAAACAGAAAAAGGTTGAGTTTTCACAAACTCAGTGTGTGATCCCCACAGAAAACATGCATACAGATATTCAACAACATTCAGTTAGACACTGTTTGGGGCCTAGGCCCATCATAGAATCAGTTTGGGCCTTAGCCCATTCAGCTACAGTCTCAGAAATACATTAGGGCCTTGGCCCATATCAGATATAGAATAAAGATACAGTAAATCAGAATCCTGGCCACCAGCCTCTACACACCATCTCCGTCCAACCTTACACACCATGTGGGGATTAAATCAACCCACCCATCCCTACACACCATGTTGTACCGAAATGCGGCACATAATCAGAAGGTTTCAGCTGAGTTGCCAGATAATAGGCTTAATAGCCTTTCAGACACTTCCTCCAAATATCATCAACCCACCCCGATGCAATGCAACATACAAAATATGTCATGCCATTATGCAATTAATAGTACATACATTTAGATATCATAAGTCATGCTCGGTATAGAAATCAGACAAATAGATCACACATATAGGGCTCTAAGTAAAGCTTACCGACCCTACAGTAGGTCTACACTCGACTTGGGTGACCCGTGCAACCTTACAGAACTTTTCAAAAAAAATGGGCTTACACGACCATGTGGTCCACTCGGCCCAAATTGGCCTTGGCCACGTGACATTGGTACCAAAACATGAAAAAATTAAATATAAATAGGCTAAGATCCACTAAGTTATAAAATGAAATTTACCGAACTGAAAATGCTTAAATATTTGCTAAAGATAACTAAATGGGAACAAATTAATCAATAAGTAGGGAGAAAACATATGTTCTTTCTAGTATTATCACACCTCCAAACTTGAGTTTTTAGTTGTCCTGAAGTAAAACAGAAACTAGCAAGGCTATACAAGAATTCACTATGACAAATGATCATTCTAGCAACTTGAATCACCTAAAATCTCAATGAATGAGTCACATTCAGATGACAGAATATTACATCGATAATACATAAGTATGAATGAATATGATTGCAACTTCATCAAAACCAACATCATGCTTTAAATCCTAAATTCTATATATCAATACAACATTTATTATACAATATATGTCTCTATTTTTTTGTGCATAAGGGATATCGCTGCCTTACTGTACCCTTATTCCTGAGAAGTAATGATGGAGTCCAACGAAGCCCCAGGAAGTATGTAATTACACTGACACAAACTCATGCAGTGACAACCTTTGGCCAGATTCATTTTTCTAACGTTTGCACTAGAGTGCTCCCTCTTTAACATTTCACAATACACCCACTTTGGAGTGTCTCTTATTCATAACTATATATATATATGAGTAGCTGTAAAAGGTATATTCATTTAATATTCAATGAATGCTACTAGTCATACATTACTAATGCAACCTAAATCATTCATCAAAGAATTGAAGATACGACATTCAGTCAAATTTATCCAACTCATTCATTGATAGTTCACATGGTTCAAGAATTAAACATCGAATGTAACAAAAATTTTTAAACACATTTGCATTAACCATAAATAAACCATGCATGTTTCAAAAGAAAACTTGAAATATGGGTAAATTTCCAAAACCCATATGTATTCCCTCAGACTTAAAGTTTGCATTGTCCCCAATGCAGTGACATTAAAATGCAATGACAATAAAAATGCAACAACAATGTTCACTAACAAAATGAAAATTACAGCTACATGCAATGCAGGAATACTACAACTAAAACTTAAAATAAACTAACTTAGTTTTCATCTGCTGTCAATGTGGTTGCACGATGTTTCTTTTTCCTCCTCTTTCTCTCCTCCTTCTTTCGCTTATTATCTTTGGAGTGATTTCTCTTCTTTTCTTTGGGCTTGGCACGGTCTTTAGATCTCTTTTCAGTTTCCAGTATTGTCCTGGCATCATCGGCTGCTTCTTGTGTAGGAGTGGTCACCTTGAGTGGTCTGATATAGGCCACTATTGCTAATGAGTTGTGGTGCTTCTCATTTGTTACCTCTACAGCTCCCGTCGGTCTAGCTCTATCTCGTTCCAAATTATTAGTAGTTGCACCCACAAATTTGGATACATTGACAATGTTCTCAGCAAATTCTTTCTCAGTATTTTCTTCCTCGGCCTTCTAGTTCACAACTGCAACACGGACTTCCTCCTCTCCCACATCAACTTTCTCCTTAACAGCAGGCCATTCTTGACCAACAATGAAGTCACCCTCGACCAGGCAATCAATCCTTCGCATGCACTCCTCAACATCCCTTGAGTCTTCTTCTTTCTCAACATCAGAGATGTACACAATGGGAGGGGATTCCACCAATCTTTCTAGGTCTCCTAAATCATCTTCCTCAGATAAGGGTTCATAATCTCGGATGATCGATGGGAACACTAGAAATTCAGGAAGTGGGGTCAGGCTTAACTAACTTAATGCGACTACAATGGAGTTGTTATAGGCCCTGGTATAAGCGTAGAACAAATTTTGTGATTTGTCCATATCCTCTATTGTAGCGACAAGCCTAATCTGCTTATTGCTAATGGAATTGGCCAACTTTTCGATATCTTGCATTTTGTGCAACCACAATGTCTCTGAAGTCAAGTTTGTTCCCTTGATTTCTGCCTTAGTTTTACCCTTCTTTGTCTTTCTGGTCTCTGCTGCCTTTATTGCTAGTGTATTTTTGCCACAAGTCATTCTTTCAATAGACGCTTCATTTATCCTGCTCTTATTCTCCAGGACCTCTTCATCATCACAGAGCATAATCCCTTTCTGTTGGCATAGTTGCATTACCAATGATGGGAAAACAAAAATTCCAGTTTACCTTGCGGCATAATTAGCAATTTCTTGGTAGAGTATTGCACCGACATCAATCTTTCTACCCTTGACAATTGAATATATCAGGCACATTCAATCGAGGTTGACTGTGGTGCTGTGAGTAGAGGGCAGTAGCTTGCAGCTGACAAAATGAAACCATATTTTTCTTTGCAGTTTCAAGAAGCGACGGTGCATCGTATAAGTTTTCTGATGTGAGCCTGTCCACAATGCTCCAACATATATATCCTTCACTAGCAGGTCCCTTTTTTCATTTGTGATATCCTCAATAAACTCAGAGTGTTCGTCTACATCCACTTTAGTGTTGTATAACTCATTGATTTTTGTAACATCCCATGGGATTAAGCCTTCTCGAACAAAGATAAACTCTAACTCATGGTTATAAAGCTTAACGTAAAACTCACGTACCAATGAAGGAGAATAGCTTCCAGGATGCGTGTAGAAAGTCTCCCATTTTCGTGTAGGGATGGTTTTGTAGACTTGCTTGCCCAAGTCTTGGTCTTGTGAAAGGAGAATGCCCTATTCTAGGTGGAAGTTTCGCTTCAAGATGTTGTCTTGAAACTAGTCATTGGCCGCTTTCATTAAAATATTATCAGCTCTTTTTTCGCTGTTGGCATGAAGGATTCCAATTTATAAACTACAGTTTCAGAGGATGAATGTTCTTCAACAGGTTTGGTGGCTTTCTTGACTGATCCCCTCGTTCTTGCCATATTTCTTTTATTTTGTGGAGTAAAGATGGTTTAAATTTGTAAAGGTATGAGCTTGGGGAAGAGAAAGTGAATAAAAATGGCTGCTTTGTATGTGTTACAATTGGCACAGTGAAGAGGGGATTTTTAGTGAGTGAAAGAAGAAGATGGAAAGATGTAGCTTTTGTGAAGGGAAATAAAGCTAGAGGAAATATATACATCCAATGAGAATTGTGACTGCTCAGACAGATTAGACGGCTAGGTGACTTTTGAGCAAATGGTGGGATCTAAAATTTCTGATATGCCCTCATTCTTGATGAGTCAGAAGTGACAGTACAATAGTACGAACTGCGTTGACAATAAAACCCAAGTGCATCGACAATGGTACTTAATTATTCTGCAAGAAAAAGAAAAGTAAAACAAACTTGAACAAAAACAAAAGTAAAATAGAATTACATAATAATAAATTTCATAATAATTAATTTTTTTGACTAATTTAATGGTCTCTGCCTTCTTTTGAGCAATGTTTCAATCGCTAGTCATTCACTTTGAACTAATGTCTATCATGTAAATCTCTGATTATGACCGCACCATGAGAAAATATTTCGACAACTTTAAAAGGTCCAGACCAACTAGAGTGTAATTTACTTAGGTGCAGTTTCAGTCTAGAATTGAATAATAAAACTTGTTGACTCGTGATAAATTGTCACTGCAAAATAATTCTGCCATGCCACCGTTTGGTCTTTTCCTTGTAAATTGTAGCATTTTCATAGGCATTTTGCCTAATCTCCTCTAGTTCAGTGATATCCAATAGCCTTTTCTTTCCAGCAGCTTCATAGTTCATGTTCAATTGCTTAATTGCCAACATTGTTTTGTGCTCCAGTTCAAATGGCAAGTGACATGCTTTCCCAAAAACCAATTGATATGGCGACATCCCTAATGGAGTTTTATATGTTGTCTGCAATGCCCATAAAGCGTCATCCAATCTAGACGACCACTCTTTCCTTGAAGGGTTCACAACCTTCTCAAGAATGTTTTTGATTTGTCGATTCGATACTTTGGCTTGCCCATTAGTTTGCGGATGTTGAATAGTAGCCATTCTATGATTAACTCCATATCTCTTCAGTGTGATTGCCACTTGGTTACAATTAAAGTGTGTACCTTGATCACTAATCAATGCCTTTGCTGTGCCAAAGCAGGTGAGTATATGCTTGTGAAAAAATTTAAGCATTGTCTTTGCATCATCCTTTGGGACTGCAACAGCTTCAACCCACTTCGAGACGTAGTCAACAACTACTAATATATAAAGATTTCCAAATGAACTTGGAAATGGTCCCATAAATTTCATACCCCAAACATCGAATAATTCAACCTTCATAATTGAATGTTGCAACATTTCATTGCGTCGGGATATAGAACCAGTGCGTTGACACCCATCGCACTGATTCACAAAATTATGGGCATCCTTGAATAATGAAGGCCAGTAGAATCCTGATTGGACAACCTTAGCAGCACTTCACATGCCACTGAAAGGACCTCCATAAGGAGCATTATGACAGTGCTACAGGATTGAAAGCATCTCCTCTTCCGAAACACAACACCGAATAATGTTGTCATTGTATATCTTGAATAAATACGGCTCGTTCCAATGGTACTTCACTACTTTACAAAGAAATCTTTCTTTTTTATGGTCTATGACACCCAATGGGAGTTTTCCACACACTAGATAATTAACCAAATCCGCATACCAAGGGGTTGCATCTGTAGCAAATAACTTCTCATCTGAGAATGCGTCGACAATTTGAAGTATGTTTCCATCTTCGCTGCCAACAGTAAGATCTAATGTATAAGTCTTGGTTTTGCATCCTTTTTCGGAAAACAAATATCTCAATGCTGAGTGATCAGTAAATAGGGTAATCTTTGTGCCAACAATCTAAGAATGAAACTTATCAAAAGCAAAAGCTACAACCAACAATTCTTTCTCTGTAGTGGTATAATTGATTTGAGCCTCTGTAAAAGTTTTTCTAGCATAATAGATGGTGTGAAATATTTTTCACTTGTGTTATCCTAGAACAACACCTACAGCAAAGTCACTTGCATCGTACATAACTTCAAAAGGTTGAGACTAATCCGGTGCAATGACAAAGGGTGCATTTACTAGCTGCATCTTTAATTGAACGAATGCATCCAGACATGTATTGTGAAAGAGGAATTTTCAATTCTATTCTTGTAATGAACATAAGGGCTTGCAATTTTTGAGAAATATTTAATAAATCTTCGGTAAAACCCCGCATGCCCAAGAAAACTGTGAATACCTTTCACATTTGTCGGTGGAGGTAACTTCTCAATGATTTCCACTTTAGCTTTGTCTACTTCAATTCCTTGACTAGAGATGCGATGGCCTAACACAATGCCTTTAGTTGCCATGAAATGACATTTTTCCCAATTTAGAACAAGATTTTTGTCTTCATGTCGCTGTAATACTTTATCCAAATTGTTAGAGTAGTGATCAAAATCATTCCCATAGACTGAGAAATGATCCATAAAAACCTCTAAAGAATCTTCAATCATATCCGAGAATATTGCCATCTTGCACTTTTGAAATGTGGCTAATGCATTGCAAAGACCGAAAGGCATAAGGTGAAAAGCAAAAGTACCAAAGGGATAGGTGAAAGTTGTTTTGTCTTGATCCTCCGGTGCAATAGTAATTTGATTGTACCCAGAATAGCCATCTAAGAAGTAGTAATAGGCTTTTCTAGCAAGCCTGTCCAACATTTGGTCAATAAAAGGAAGTGGGAAGTGATCCTTCCCTGTGGCAGCATTAAGTCTACAATAATCCATACAGACTCACCATCTCGTAGGAATGCGTGTAGGAATTAATTTGGATTTGTCGTTGCTAACCATAGTGATGCCACTCTTTTTAGGAACGTATTGCACTGGACTTACCCAATTGCTATAAAAAATAGGGTAAATAATTCCAACATCAAGCCATTTTATAATTTCTTTCTTAATAACTTTTTTCATCTTCTCGTTTAACCTTCTTTGTTGCTCAATCGATTGCTTGCCTTCATCTTCCAACTTGATCTTGTGCTTGTAAAAAGACGGACTAATGCTGCGAATATCGACAATACTCCAAGTAATAACTCATTTATGTTGCTTAAGAATATGGACCAATTTCTCTTCTTGAGTTACATCCAGTGTTGCGGAGACAATAACTGGGAGAGTATGGTTATCACCAAGAAAGACATATTTAAGATGAGTAGGTAGTGGTTTCAATCCAAAGTAGGAGATTCGTCGATAACTAGCTTGAAAATTGGAGTTGCTCTATTGGCTAAGTCTAAGGATTCAATCTGCCATCCATGCTTAAGTTCAATATTATTATCTTCAACCATGCTATCACAATCATCTAAGAATTCATCATTAGATGTCACTGCAAACTCCTCAGAAAGTATTGTTCTTTGATCATTTAATTCTTACTTGATTCGATCATCTAGCACATCGACAGTTTGTAATTCTTCTTTGTTCTTGCATTGAATAGATTTGAAAACACTAAAGGTAACGTGCTCATCATTAAGTCGCATGGTCAGTTCACCTTTGTATACGTCAATAAGAGTTTGTCCGGTGGCTAAAAATGGTCATCCCAAGATTATGGGAACCTTCTTGTCTACCTCGCAGTCAAGTATGATAAAATCAAGCGGAAAAATGAATTTATCCATACAACTAAGATATCTTTGATTTACCTTTCAGGTTGAGCCAAGGATCAATCACCTAGTTGCAATGTCATTGCAATTGGTTTCATGTGACCAATTCCTATCTTTCTGAAAGTAGATAGTGGCATTAGGTTGATGCTAGCTCCCAAGTCGCATAATGCCTTGCCCAAATAATTGTTGCCAATTGAACATGGGATAGTAAAACTCCCAAGATATTTCATTTTGGGGGGCAACTTATTTGTCAGAACAACACTACAACCCTCTATGAGTGGAATAGTTTCCATATCACTAAGCTTCTTCTTCTTGGACAAGAGCTCCTTCATAATTTTCCCATAATTCAGAATTTGCACAAGAGCGTCTACTAAAGGAATATTGACCTGAAGTTTCTTCAGTGTGTTTAGGAACTGTTGGTACTGTTTATCCTGCTCATTATCATTGTGGAAAACGTAAAAGTGGGGATACATCTGATTGCGCTGACACCTTTGATTGTGTCAACAGTTTCGAGGGTCGGACATTAGGCATATGAGTGACAATTTGTGGAACTTCTTTGTCTGGTACAGCAACAAGCTCTTCAAATTTATACTTCTCACCAAGGACCATTTCACCAGTATCTTGAGGTGTTACAGTAGAGTCTATAGTCGGCTCGCCAGTTTGCTTACCACTCTTGAGAATGATAGCTTTACAGTTTTCTTTCCCTCTTGGACTAGGATTTTTTGTGTCACTAGGTAGTGTGCCTGGTGGTCGAGTATTTAGATTGAAAGCAAGTTGTCCTAATTGTGCCTCCAACGCCTGAATAGAAGATGAATTCCCTTGCACAATCACTTTTGTGCGAGTCATATGCCTCGTATTAAAGCCTCAAGAGATGCTAACGGGTCAACAGGAGAAGTTTTCTTGTACTATTGTCATCGATGTTCTTGAACATGTTAGTTCGGCATTGAAGAGTGTTGGGCCTGCGTTTGATTCTAGTGTGGATGCATCTGAGGGTGCTGATTGTAGTTTTATTATTGTTGATTGTAATTCCTTTATCTTGAATTATAATTTCCTTGAGTAGATATATTCTTATATCGGAATGTCGCAGCATTTTGTCCAGCATTCTGATTTCCCCAAGACTTTTGATTTCGTGCAGAATTATTATAAGAGGTGCCATAAGAATTGTTGTGGATGTTACTGATATAAAGGCATTCTTTGCATGTTGTGGACAATCTTCATAACTGTGGTTGTCACTGCAAATCTCACAACAAAAGGCAGGAACATCAACTTGTTGAGGGACTTGTATAGGTTCAATCTCACTAGTCCATTGCATATTTTTTTATCTTATTTGCACGAGAAGAAACTTGAGCACTAAGGGTAGATATTGCGTCCAATTCAATAACTCCAGGAGTATCTTTTGCTTGTGCAACTCTAGAGATATGATGTTGATAATTTTTCTGAGCAATTCTCTCAAGAATTCCAATAGCATCATTATAAGTACAATCCAGTAAAGGGCCATTAGCTAATGTGTCGACAAGATTCCTCTTGTGTTAATTCAGCCTATTATAGAAAATCTCAATTTGTGTTTCTTATTGCATGTCGTGCATGAGACAATGCCGAAGCAAAGATTTATAACGTTCCCATGTGGTGTGAAGATTCTCATTGTCCAACTGATGATAAGTTGTAATATCATTTCGAAGACGAGCGTTCATTGTCGGTGGGTTAAGTCGCAAGACAAACTATGTTGCTAGTTCTAAGAAGTAATTGATCTAATAGGTAGCCTAAGGAACCAAGTACGAGCTATTCCCTGCAAGGAATAAGGAAATATTTGCATCTTCAAAGCGTTATCAGGAATGCCTTGTTGGCTAAAGGAAGCACAAATCAATAAATTTAAGATGTTCTCATACATCTTCATGTGGCAGTCTAGCATAATGCCCATTAGAATTCAACATTTGAAACATTACGGGCTTGAGTTCAAATTTTCTAACTTGGATTGCTGGCCTAACAAGTCCCGGTTGTAAGTCATCTAATATAGGTACTACAAAATCTCGTATAGTCTTGTTTTGTATTTTAGCATCTTACTACAATAGTGGGTCATTAGTATTTTGTTGCTGCATCGGGGGTACGACTTCATAGTTTCTTGGTAAAGCCATATTCATTTGTTCTCGAAGTCTCTTCCGAATGGTTCTTTCAATTTCTAGAGCAAAATCGGCAAAAAACTCGAAATTGCTTCGAGTCATACAACACCTAAAAAAATGTGGAAATAACGACAAAAATAAAATAAGCTAGGAACAACTAAATATTACGAAATACAAACAAACAAAAATAAGCATCAAACAAATGCCATCCCCGGCAACAGCGCCAAAACTTGATCGACTGTTTAACTTCACAACGATAATGTGCAAGCGTACACTGTCGATGCAAGTATAGTAGACAGATATGAGTCTACTAGATATCGATCCCACGAGGATGGTTGTCTTTTGTCTATAAATTTCAGTGTAATAAATTGATCGGAATTAGAGAAATTGTGAGTGTAGTTGTCGAATCAATAACTTGAAAACAATAAGATAAAATATGATACTGATAAACTGGGATCCCCAATGTAAATATTCAACAGAATGATAAGTGCTCACAAGGTATAAAAGGATAGGTGATTGTCGATGCATTAAATTGCAATGAATATCTTAACAAGCTTAACTTCTATATTTAATCAAAGACTTAAAAATGCACATTAGCCACACCTTCTGGTGATGGCAATGGAACACTGTTAAGAACAAGTGGATTAAATTCCTCTAATCCTCAAGCAACATCCGTTTCCATGATTGTTAGCTTGAACTGTCACTGCACCTTCTAGTGTCAGTGACCACAATAACACTTTTGTGCTAAAAAAATTCAAACCTAAAGATTAAACAATAGAAGCAAGATTGAATAAAATAAAATTTAACCCAGAAATCATGTGTACTTCTGTACTAACATGAAAGAGAAAGTAATCACCAGCGTTTAGAAAAGAAAAATAAAGAAAGAACTGGATAATACTATTCCTAGACAACTCGACTTGAATCTCTCTATTCCCTCTTGTGTCACACTCAAGGGTTCTTGTCAAGATCTGGTCTGCATCCTTTTCATGTCAGTTCACCCGTAGAAGACTTAGGCTGCAATAGCTGAAAGCTTCACAGGATAGGTTTAAGAATATGATAATCCCAAAAGCCTCCCCTTTTTTTCTTTTTACGTGAATATTTATATTTTCCCCCAAATAGCCCAGATGTCCTTTCATCAGAATCATGCTAACTCTATACGTACAAGTTGGTTATACCAGACTAGACAACGAACACATTTTTGTTCTTATTCGGATAGCTGTCAGGTGTGGCGGCAATTCTAGGCGCAATCTGAAAATATTCATGTAGCGACATTGGTACCAAAACATGACAAAATTAAATATAAATCGACTAAGATCCACTGAGTTATAAAATGCAATTTACTGAACTGAAAATGCTAAAATATTTGTTAAAAATAACTAATTGGGAACAAATTAATCAATAAGTAGGGAGAAAACATATATTCTTTCTAGTATTATCACCGTGCAATCTAACAACCTAAGCAACATATAACTCATCTAATCTCTCGAGTGATTAATCCATACACAATAGAATGAAATGTGCAGACTTCATCAGACGATCAACAATAACTAAAATTGCATCTTTCTTTCTTGGAGACAAAGGCAATCTCGATACAAAATCCATTGTGATGCGCTCCCAGTTCCACTCCGGAATCATCACTGGCTGTAACAAAATAGAAGGTACCTGATGTTCACCCATTTGGTACCAAAATCTATCATCTAGGTCATTTACAAGCTCACCCATTTGGTACCCAAAATACCAATTAACAAGGTAAATCCAATCACACAAAGGTATATAACATATCTTATATGTATATTCAAACCACCTTTTACTTTCCATCATTCTACCATATCAAACACACATCAAATATAATAAGGCTACATATATATACACATCAAAATATACCAAACACAAGCCATATAAGTGGCTAATCTCAACAAAACACTTATATGCCAACATTGAACAAATTGACTTATACATGCCATTATAACCGAAATTAAATAACTGAAAGTACCAAAAGAGCTGATGCATAGTGTGATATAGCTACGACAAGCTTCCAACCTGAACAAGCTTCTGAATCACTATAAAACATGAAAAATAACATAGACTAAGCTTTTAAGCTTAGTAAGTTCGTAGAATAAAGAATTTAACTTGCCATTTTAATCACATTTAAGGAAGTAAACCCAAAGCATATCTCAATTCAATTTGGCGAAAAGCCTAACACATATTCATCAACCATGTTAGCCATGTAATTCATATAAAAACCAAGAATAATGCATGAGTTCAACAACTATTTAAACTCCATATACATGTAACATCTATACCATGTATCCATATATCATATACAAACCATTTCCATGTAATTCATGTAAATATCTATACTAGTTCGTATCAAACTCATGTAAACTCATAACAGAATTGTGCCTGTTGGACCATTTAGAATATCGCTGGACACGTGGGTAGTACACACGAGGTGTACTGAACTGTAATCCATCAATTTATGTTCATGTATGCTCATAGGAGCTGTAAAGTGTAAGCTCCTCCAAGCTGAATAACAGTAAGCTCATACGAGCTGACTATCGGTAAGCTCAGAAGAGTTGAAATCGGTAACCCTGATGACATGTCATCGTATCTTACGAATTTCTAAGGTTCAAATGAGGCTCGATAATCGTCGTACTTCGTCAGATATGCTATCGGTATTCATATATGATGATAATGAAAATAACATACATCTAATTCAATCAAAGCATATAATTACACAATTTAATTACACGAACTTACCTCAATGAATGTTTGCAAATACGGAGGAGACAAATTCGAGATTTTCTCTTTGCCTCGATAGAACTCTATACGAGGTCTAACTGAAACTATACTAATGAATTTAACTTAATTCAATATAATTCATATTGAATTTAGTCCAACACACATTTTTGGTAAAATTACCATTTTTCTCCTATACTTTTAATTCTTTATAATTTAGTCCCTAGCTCGGAAAATTAAATTCATTTAATTTTATCACTACACAAGCCTAGATAAATTATAACCATATTTATAGTATCCCATATATTTCACAAATTCACAATTTTACTAAACAATTTATCACATTTTTCAACTTAATCCCTAATTGATAATTTTATCAAAATTCCTTTACAAAAGTTGTTTATCTAACAACAAGCATTCAATTTCTACCATTAAACTTCAAAACCCTAACATGCTCATCAATGGTAAAACTCAAATACTTTCACTATTTCACAAATTAGTCCCCGAGCTAACTAGATTAAGCCACAACGATCCCAGAAGCATAGAAATCATTAAAAACGGAACAAAAATCGTACCTGATTGGACAATGAAGGGTTGGCCGAATAACAAGCACAAAAATGGCTTTCTTCTTCTTTACATTCGGTTGAAGAAAAAAAAGATGAAATTTTTTTAATTTTTTTAACTTATTATATCATTATTAACCAAATTACAAAATTAACCTTTATAAACATTAATTATTACACTAAATGCCAAGCCATTATGATCCACTAACATAATAAGGGTCTAATTACCATATAAGGACCTCCAATTTAAAGTTCTATAGCTACTAGACACCTTTATGTATTATAACACAACTTTTGCACTTTACTCAATTTAGTCCTTTTTATCAAATTGAGCATGTAAACAGTAAAATTTCTTAATGAAATTTTTATACGGTAATACTATCATGTTGTAGACCATAAAATAATACTATAAAAATTTCAACTTTGGATTTGTGGTCCCAAAACCACTGCTCCGATTTCATTGAAAACGGGCTATTACAACTCTCCCCCTAAAGGGATTTTCGTCCCCGAAAATCTTACCAGAAAAGAGGTTCAGATATTGCTTTCCCATAGCTTCCATAGTTTCCCAGGTGTCATCCTCTATTCAGTGTTATTTCCAGAGAACTTTCACTAAACCTATGTTTTTATTTCTCAATTCTTTCACCTCTCGTGCTAGAATTCTGATAGATTTTTCACTATATGTCATATCAGGCTGAATCTCAAAATCCCTCGGAGAGATAACATATGAAGGGTCAGATTGATACCGTCGTAAGATAGACACATGAAAGACATTATGAATCCTCTCAAGCTTTGACGGTAAATCTTATACAGTTCGATAAGTCGCGGACTCAACTTTCCTTAGCGACCAAACTGAATAATTTTCTTCCAGGGTGAAACTTTCAAAAATACTCTATCACCGACTTGAAACTCTCTATCTTTACGTTTAAGATCCGCAGAGGATTTCTGACAATCTGAAGCTAGTTTTAAGCTATCTCGGATCACTTTCAGTTTTTCCTCAGTTTCGCGAATCAAGTCAGCCCTATGTATTTTTTTTCTCACTGAGCTTAGTCCAGTATAACGGAGTTCGACATTTACGACCATACAAAGCCTCATACGGTGCCATCTTTATGCTCGACTGAAAACTATTATTATACGCGAATTTGAACAACGATAAATATTTCTCCCAGTTGCCTTCGAACTCTAAAACACAGCAACGAAGCATATCTTCGAGAATTTAAATCACTCTCTCGGATTGACTATTGGTCTGAGGGTGAAATGTTATGCAAAAATGAAACCACGTACCAAGAGCTTCCTGTAATTTTCTCCAAAATCGCGGTGTAAACCACAGATCTCTATCCAAAATAATGGAGACGGGCACTCTGTGTAATTTTACAATCTCAGAAACATATAACTCAACAAATTTGTCAAGTGAGAAATCTGTACGTACCGAAATAAAATGTGTAGACTTCATCAAATGATCAACAATAATCTAGATAGCATCTTTCTTTTTCAAAGATAGGGGTAAACCTGATACGAAACCTATAGTAACTTTTTCCCATTTCCACTCCAGTATCATCATTGGTTGTAACAATTCTGAAGGTACTTGATGTTCAGCATTAACTTGCTGACATATCAAACATTTGGACATAAAGTCAGAAATCTCGCGTTTCATTCTCGGCCACTAGTACATCTATCTCAAATCACTGTACAATTTATTGCTCCCTGGATGAATAGACAAGCTACCACTATTAGCTTCATGAAATTTTTCTGTAAAATCCCTGGATTCTTCGGTACACAAACTCTACCTTTAAACAACAAACAATCATCGGGTCCTCTCTGAAATTCTGAATTAGAAGTCGACTCACACTGTACCCGCTTAGCTAACAATTTACTATCACATTTCTAAGCTTCGCAGATTTGCTATAAAAACATCAGTTTAGCTTTTAACTCAACTAAGTTCGAGCCATCATTAGACAATGAAAATCTGGTATTCATCGCTCGCAAAGCAGACAAAAACTTTCTACTTAGAGCATCCGCAATTATGTTTGCTTTTCCCGGATGATAATCAATAACTAACTCATAATCTTTCAACAGTTCGAGCCATGTACACTATCTCAGATTCAAATCTTTCTGCAACATCAGATACTTTAAACTCTTGTAACCGATAAATTTGTGACATTTTTCACCAAACAAATGGTGTCGCCAAATTTTCGACGCAAACACAATAGCTGCCAACTCTAAGTCATGTGTCGGATAGTTTTTCTCGTGCGGTTTTAACTATCTGGACGCATAAGCTATTGGTTTAACTTCTTGCATCAAAACACTCCTAAATCGTTCAATGATGCATCACTAAAAATCACAAATTCTTTACTCGACTCAGGCTGAACCAGGACTGGTGCTTCGGTCAAAGTGCTTTGAATTGGTTAAAAGTTTGCTGACATTTATCAGACCATTCATACTTCACATCTTTCTGTAATAGCCGTGTCATCGGTGTAGCTACCATCGAGAATGCTTTTACAAATCTTCGGTAATAACCATCTAATCCCAGAAAACTTCTAGCTTCATTTACATTTCTCGATGGTTTCTAGTCAACAACCGTTGAAATTTTACTCGGATCAACTCTGATGCCTTTAGTCAATACTATGTATCCCAGAAAACCAACTTCTCGGAGCCAAAACTCACATTTGCTAAATTTTGCAAACAGTTGTTGATCTTGTAGAATTTACAAAACAATTCTCAGGTGTTCGGCATGTTCAGACTCGTCTCGAGAATATATCAGAATATCATCAATAAATACCGCAAAAAATCTGTCTAAATACGGTCTGATGATTCTGTTCATCAAATCCATAAATACGGCAAGTGCGTTAGTTAAACCAAACGATATCACAAGAAATTCATAGTGTCTGTACCTGGTTCTACATGTAGTTTTCGACACGTCTGAATCTTTCACTCGTAGCTAATAATAGCCAGAACGAAGATCAATCTTCGAGAACTCTGTAGAACCTTTCAACTGGTCAAAGAAATAGTCAATGCAAGGTAGTGGATATTTGTTCTTGATTTTAACTTTGTTGAGATGATGGTAGTCAATGCATAATCTAATCGATCGGTCCTTTTTCTTAACAAATAGAACCAATGCACCCCAAGGTGAAAAACTAGGTTGAGCAAAACCCCTATTAGTCAACTCTTGCAACTTGCTTTTAACTCTTTTAACTCTGTAGAAGCCATTCTGTAAGGTGATATTGATATTCGTGTTGTTCTCGGTTCAATTTCAATAGCAAATTCAACTTCTCTAACTGGCGGTAATCTAGGTAACTCCTCTGGAAACACATCAGAATATTCGCAAACCACTGGCACTGATTCAAGCTTCGGTTCAGACACTTTAGTATCCAATACATAAGCAAGATACGCATTACAACCTTTTATCACATATTTTTGTGCTGACATAATTGATCTCACAATAGGTGACGTGATTCAACTCGGTTAATTGAGTCAGTTCACATAGGATGCCCAATCGTCGACGAGAAGTTCGTTCGGATTTATAGACAGATGGAATTAATTGAGAATATAAGCGGAAGTATTCAAAATGGGTTCAAAGATGGTTTGAATTGTTGATTGATAGGTTCGGTATAAGAAAGAAAGAAATTATAAGTTGATAGATAAAATTGGAATGGAAATTGAACTCAAGCTTCAAGATCGATTCAATACTAAAAGGAGTATTGCCCCGGGACTTATATTGCTTAAGGTGGGGTTTATGGAAGGTAGAAATGGACCTTGACCCGTTACTTATAAAGAAGCAAGAACCAAAGGTATAAAAAAGGTGGAAGAATGCCACACCAGGATGGTGATAAGTTCAAAGAGTCGGGTTGACGCCACTAGCTAGCTAGATAAGTCAGAACGAGACTCAAACGAAATATGATTGGAGGTAACCTCATAAAATAAGTTTAATAATCAGAATTGTCTAACCTTTTTACAAAGAAGAAATAAACTATTTATAGATTACATATGATAGCCGAATAGACAGATTAAACAAGCTTAAGAACTAAGTAATTCGGCTTTAAATGTGTGAAACTAATCTAGAAATGCATCCATTAAAAGTGATGTCTAAATTCAGCTGAATGGATGTTCAATGGGCAGTTTCATAATTAAAGAAATGAATTTGGCAGCTTGTGAATGCATGGGAGATCAATGGGCATGTCTAGGTTCGGCCAAGGTGTGAATGGACACTCCAAAAGATGCATTTTGGCTGAATAGGTACTTAGGAGATCAATGGATAGCAACCGATGCATGTAAGTGAATATTCATGCATTCTTCCATTCATTGTATTGAATCATTCATGCATCATCTTTAAAGTATCCATTCGTTGAAGGAAGACATTCATGCATCCACATGTACGGTGAATCAACAATGTTCATGAATCCTCATTAATTGTATGTCCAAATTCGGCTGTACCTACAAAAGCTATAAACAAATTAGATTCAAGGTACATTTAGCTTAAATTAAATAATATCAAGACATATTTAACAAATTAAAATAAAGACACAACTAAAATATAATTAATAATAAATTCGGCTAGCTCAATGATATTCGAATTTCTTGATGAGCTGAATTGAGCTAGAAAATTATGTTATGAGCTGTAGTAAAATAATTAAAATAAAACTAACACTCAAATTATTCAAATAATAAAATTAACGAGCTGGAAAGAAGCTAAATTGAGCTCAAATAGGTGGAATTGAGCTCAAGTGAGCTGATTGGAGTCGAATTGAGCTAAGGGAGCTAAAATTGAGCTGAAGTCAGCTTGCACTAAGGTGCATGGATTCTTCAAGGAGTTGGTTCGAGCTTCCCCATCTTCAGTGAGCTGATTCTCCTTCCAATACTTACGCAACAAAGCCAAAACAACTTCTTGAAGTTGCTTGGCTCTAGCTCGGGTCATTGGTCCTTTTGGGAGCTCGATGGGATCAAGACGAGGACTTGATGGAGCTTGGGGCGTGGTCACGTCAACAGGCAACCCGCTCAAATTATCTGATTTAATACGAAGCATCTCACCATTCTGGCATTTCAATACAATAAGCTTTCATCTACAATTTACCGCAGCATCATGAAGAGCTAGCCAATCCATCCCCAAAATCATATCGAATTCATCAAACGGTAATAACATCAAATTAACCAGAAAACTGTAACCCTGAGTCATCAACAGATAGTTCTTGCAAACCTTATCCACTAGCACATACTGGCCTAGGGGGTTCGATACTTTAACCACGAATTCAGTGGACTCAACAGGTAAATTCTTACTAGACACTAAATTCATGCAAACATATGAATGGGTTGATCCGAGATCAATCAAAGCAGTTACATCAGTATCATAAAGTGAGAAAGTACCGGTAACAACATCTGGCACAGAAGCATGCGTGAATAGCATAAACCCTAGCTGGTGCTCGTTCCTCAGATCTTGCAGTAGAGTCTTTCGTCACACCACAACTCCACTCACATTTCCAGGATTACGAGGTGGTCTACCTCTCGCAATAGTATTCCTCGGCCTAGTGGTATGAGCTTTCTCTTAGTCAGATTTCTCTAGGAAATCTCTAAGATAGTGGTCAAAAGAACCACATCTAAAACACGCTTCGCTCTTCATTCGACACTCACCATAATGTGGCTTGTTATAGTACTTGCATTCAGGTCTGATATTTCTATCACTAAACACACTCACTACAGATGTAGCCTGGGGTTTAGGATTCGAGCCTCTCGCATCTCTATCTCTATTAGAATGTCCCACAGAAGTAGTAGAACGGTAGTGATGTTCTTTAGATTTTTTCGATGTTGACTGATATGACTTTCTCGTCAATCTCTTTCTCAAATCTCTAGCTTCAAATTCAGCGTGTCTTTTCTTTTTACTCAGCTCTACAGCTTTATGTGCTCGATCAACCAGTACAATAATTTCTTTCAACTCAAGGATCCCGACTAATAGCTTTATATCTTCATTTAATCCATCTTCAAATCGTTTACACATTGTAGTCTCGGTCAAAATGCACTCTTGAGCATATTTACTTAATCGAACAAATTCTCATTCATCTTCAGACACTAACATACGACCCTGCTTGAGCTCCAGAAATTCTTTACATATTTGATCGAGAAACCTCTGATTGATGTATTTTTTTAAAATTTGACTTGAAAGAAATCCCAAGTGATCCTCTCTCTCGGCACTATAGAAGTCAATGTATTCCATCACTGGTAAGCTGAATCTTTTAGTAGAGATACTGGACACTTCACACATTCAGTCGGTGAACAGGATAACTTGTCAAAAATCCTAATGGTATTCTATAACAGAATTCAGCTCTCTCAGGATCATCTTCAGCAGTAGCTTAGAATTCTTTAGCCCCGTACTTACGAATCGTATCAACAGGAGGCTTACTAACTCGGATTGGTTTCGTACCTCGATGAATAACAAGAACCGATTAGGGAATAGGAGGGGGTAGAGATTGTTGAGCAGCCGGGTTCATCCATACAAACTCGGTGAACCAGTCATTCATCATCTGGAAGAACCCTTTTTAGCTTCTCCTCCTCGGCCCTCAGATACGGGTCTCGTACCACTCGAAGCTACTCTGTGAACAGAGACTTGAGCGTTAATCTCTACTTCATCGGAATAAGCTCAATTGGATGTCATTTCTATATAAAAACATATTTTAAAACGGTTAGGAGATATCACACTATCACAGGTTATATAATGGCATGTATAGCTAGACTCGTATACGCTACGTTCAGTCCAATCGACTAAACCGTAGCTCTAATAGCAATAATGTAACACCCCTAACCCGTACAAGTCACTAGAGCAAGGTTACGAAGCATTACCGGATTTACAGATCATACAAAAAAATTTCAAACATTTCATAACATATAGAATTCATGTCAGTAACCAATCATAATCATGCATATTGTTCCTAATACGAGCCCTCGAGGCCTAAAATACACCTTAGAAACAAATCAGGACTAAATTGGAAACTCAGAAAATATTGTGGAAACATTTAAAATTTTCAAAGCTGTAAGGGTCACACAGCCGTGTCACTCACACCGCCAAGAGACACGCCCGTGTCTTAGGCCGTGTGGGCATTCGAAATAGGGACACACGGCTGTGTCTCAACCCGTGTCCGTGCCCGTGTAACTCACTGACCTGTGCTACACGACCAAGCCACATTTCTCACCCAAATTGGCATCCATCTACACTCAACATGTTGCATATACACAAGTCATAATTAGGCATCCAAAACAAGCCAAAATCAAGCCTTAAACATGTAAAATCATCACATACAACCAATATGCCCTTAGGCACCTCAAATGACAATATGCAAACATGTCAACCATGTATTCAAATTTACCTAAGTGACCAAATACATATATGCATAATTGTACCAAAACCTATCATCTAGGTCATTTATCAAGATCACCCATTTGGTACCCAAAATACCAATTCACAAGGTAAATCATTTTGCATCATTTCATGTCACTTAACTTACTTACCAAAACATACCAATATTTCCAAATGGTACAAAATATACCATTCTAACTAACATCAATATAGCTATAAGTTTTCCATAACAAAGCACAAAATCACACCAAGGTATATAACATATCTTATATGCATATTCAAACCACCTTTTACTTTCCATCATTCTACCATATTAAACACACATCAAATATGATAAGGCTACATATATATACACATCCAAATATATCAAACACAAGCCATATAAGTGGCTAATCTCAACAAAACACTTATATGCCAACATTGGACAAATTGACCTATACATGCCATTATAACCGAAATTAAATAACCGAAAGTACCAAAAGAGCCGATGGATAGTGTGATATAGCTCCGACAAACTTCTAACCCGGACAAGCTTCTAAATCACTTTAAAACATGGAAAATAACATAGAGTAAGCTTTTAAGCTTAGTAAGTTCGTATAATAGACAATTTAACTTACCATTTTAATCACATTTAAGGAAGTAAACCCAAAGCATATCTCAATACCCAAAGCATATCTCAATTCAATTTGGCCAAAAGCCTAACACTTATTCATCAACCATGTTAGCCATGTAATTCATATAAAAACTGAGAATCATGTATGAGTTCAACAACTATTCAAACTCCATATACATGTAACATGTATACCATGTATCTATATATAATATACAAACCATTTCCATGTAATTCATGTAAATAAATGTACTAGTTGATATCAACCTCATATAAACTCGTAACAGAACTGTGCCATTTGAACCATTTAGAATATCGTTGGATAGGCGAGTAGTCCACACGAGGTGTACTAAACTATAATTCGTCAATTCATGTACATGTATGCTCAGACGAGCTGTAAATGGTAAGCTCTTTTGTGCTGAATAATGGTAATCTCATACGATCTGAGTATCGGTAAGCTCATAAGAGTTGAAATCGGTAACCCTAATGACAACTCATTTGTATCCTAAGAATTCCTAAGGTTCAAACGAGGCTAGGTAATCATCGTACGTCGTCAGATATGCGATTGGTATTCATATATGATGATAATGCCAATAACATACATCTAATTCAATCAAACCATATTATTACACAATTTAATTACACAAACTTACCTCGACGAGCGTTTGTAGATACGGAGGCAACTAATATGAGATTTTCTCTTTGCCTCGATCTAACATCAGACGAGGTCTAACCGGATCTATACGAATGAATTTAAATCAATTCAATATAATTCATATTCAATTTAGTGCAAACACATTTTTGACAAAATTATCATTTTCCCCTATACTTTTTATTCTTTGTAATTTAGTCCTTAGGCTCAAAAAATGAAATTCATTCAATTTTATCCCTACCAAAGCCTATCCGAATTATAAAAATATTTATAGCAACCCATATATTTCAAAAATTCACAATTTCACCACACAATTTATCACATTTTTCAACTTAATCCCTAATTGATAATTTTATCAAAAATTCCTTTACAAAAGTTGTTTATCTAACAACAACCATTTATTTTCTATTATGAAACTTCAAAATGCTAACATGGTCATCAATGGAAAAACTAAAATACTTTATCAATTTCACAAATTAGTCCCCAGGCTAGCTCGATTAAGCTACAACGATACTAAAAACATAGAAATCATGAAAAATGGAATAAAAATCGTATCTAATTGGACAATGAAAGTTTGGTCGAATAACAAGCACAACAATGGCTTTCTTTTTCTTCTCATTCGGTTGAAGAAACAAAAAGAAGATGAAAGCTTTTTAATTGTTTTAACTTATTATATCATAATTAACCAAATTACAAAATTGACCTTTATAAACATTATCTATTACACTAAATTCCAAGCCATTATCATCCACTAACATAATAATGGCCTAATTATCATTTAAGAACCTCCAATTTAAAGTTCTATAGCTATTGACACTTTTAACTATTAGAACACAACTTTTGCACTTTACGCGGTTTAGTCTTTTTTATCAAATTGAGCATGTAAACGGTAAAATTTCTTAATGAAATTTTTATATGGTAATACTATCATGTTGTAGACCATAAGATAATAAGAAAATAAATTTTATAACTTCAAAATTGTGGTTCCGAAACCATTGTTCTGATTTCACTAAAAACTGGTTGTTATAAGTATACATTCCCGAGAATACTTGTTGATTCTAACAAATTCCCTCTCATACTCGGACACTGTCATTTGGTCCTATTTAAGCATGAGAAACTCTTTCCATTTCTGGTCAAGAAATCTCTAACTTATATACTTCTTTCGAAACTCAGTTTGAAAAAATTTCCTATCTATTCGCTCTCTCAGCACCACTAAAACCAAAGTGTTCGACCACTGATAAGCTAAGTCTTTTAGTAATGGTACAACACATTTTACATATTTGCATTCAACAAAAATCTTGATCGTGTTCGACCAAAGTGTTTGAAAGAATTTATCAAAAATCCTGATCGTGTTTTCTAACCAGAACTCGGCTTTCTCAGGATCATCTTCAGCTATAGCTCTAAATTCGTTAGCCCCATATTTACGAATTTTATCAACTGACGGCTTACTAAATTGCATTAGCTCCGGACCTTGATGAATTACGAGGACGAATTGGGGAACAGGTGGGGGTGGAGGTCATTAAACCCTCGGGTTTGTTTGTATGAACTCGGTAAACCATTCGTTCATCATTTTGTAGAAGGCTTCCTTAGCCTCTCCTCCTCGTCCCTCAGATACAAGCATAGTGCCACTCGATGCTATTCCGTGAATGGTGGCTTACGCGTTACTTTTAACTTCATCAAAGTCGACTCGGTTAGATGTGATTTCTATATGAAAAGCATAATTCAAAACGAGTCAAGAGTTATCACACTACCACAAGTTATATAATGGCATGTATTTCTAGACTCGTATATGTCACGTTCAGTCCGAGAATTGACTAACCTGTAGCTTTGATACCACTAATTGTAACACCCCTAACCTGTATCCATAGCCAGAGTAGGGTTACGAAGCATTACCGTAAAATCATAGCTTAAAACATTCAATTAGTTACATTTTATACATCATAGCAAATTCGTTCAAACACATGCATATTGTCCCTTATTCAAGCCCTCAATGCCTTAGAAACACTTTAGAAATGATTCAGTGTAACACCCCTTACTCGAGACCGTTGTCAGAGTCGAGCATGAGGCGTTACTTGACTTAACTTAAAAGTTCGGGGCATAAAAATTTACTTTTAAAATTAATTTCACTATTCACAACAAAACTTTCCACCTGCGCAGTAGTTACTAAATTAATTATAACTCGAGCTACGAAACTCAAAATTTAGATCTGTAAATTTTCCCTGAAACTAGACTCATATATATTTTTTCCATAAAGTTTTAAGAATTTTTAGTTCAGCCAATTAGTACATTTTATTAGTTAAAGTATCCCCTATTTCACTGATCGATTGTCCTGACCTCTTGTCACTAAAATTCATTTATCTCATTGTACAGACTTCATAAAGTGTTTTCACAGAAAATAGACTTAATAAGGAATCTATACATATAAATTAAAACTCATAAATATTTTTTTACAATTTTTAATGATTTTCCAAATTTAGAACAGGGGATTCCAAAAACCACTTTGACCTTGTCCAACTAAAATGCAAATATCTCAGAATACATAATTCTTTTGTCTACACCGTTATTTTTCTATGAAAATAGACTTAATAATATTTAATTCTATATATCATTTACTCTCTAATTCATTTTATACTATCCTTGGTGATTTTTCAAAATCACGTCACTACTGATGTCTCAAAACTGATTCACTGCCAATTTTTACTTTTTCATGATTTCTATGCATAATTTATCACCTAGACATTTATAACAATAAACACCTTCATACTTAGCCATTTTAATAACTATTCATCAAATATTTACATATCATCTTTTGGTCATATCTTAAGAATATACAATCGAAATGACCAAGTCCCTATACATGCCATAGCTCAAAACATTTATCATCTTAAAATACCGAGTTGTGGTGGTTGATAGTGTGAACGCTCTCTAACGTCTTCAAGATCCCGACTATGCTTGATAATACTATATGAAAGAAAAAGAAATAAAAGAAGTAAGCATAAAGCTTAGTAAGTTTACAAGTAAATAAATTGTAACAGCCTAAAATTTGGCCTAGTCGGAACAGTGGTTTTGGGACCACAAATGTAATATTTTGAAAATTTCTACAGTAAGATATTATCCTTGGTATAGTAAAATAAGGAAATAAAGTGATAAAAAGGGTAATATTGAGTTATGTCAACATTGGGAAGTATATTATGACATATTAATTCAAGAAAGAATTAAATCGCAAAATTGAGAAAAGTTTTGTGGGTCAAGAGTAAATATTCAAAATTTGAGGGGTTAAAGTGTAAATACAAAAAAGTTGAAGGACCAAAGGTGTAAATATTTTAAGGGTGGAATGATCCAGAAACTAAGAAAAATGGATGGATTAGGACCAAATTGAAAAAGGTGAAGAATTTTGAGGGACTAAATCGTAATTTTACCAAATTAAGTGATGACTCAAGGATGGAATTTTAAAATATCATAAAGGGCACAATGGTCATTTAGAAGAGAGAGAAATCTAGAAGATAAAGATGATGTTGGAGATATTTTAGATTAAATAAATAAATAAATATTAGTTTATTAATATTTTAATTTGATTTTTAAATAATATTTTATTATTTTATTATTTTATTGTTTAGTATATATATGTGGAAAGAAAGATGAAAAAAAAACCCAACCAACCCATCATCTTCCATGCATCCAACGTGAGGAGAAGAGAGAAAAAAAGAAAGTTTACAATTTGGTCCCTCCTTTAAAAAAATTACCATTTTCACCTAAAAATCAAAAGAATTTCCATATCCATCAAGAGAGAAAGATAACAAGGAGACTATGGGGAGCTAGAATATCAAGTTAGATTCAAGAAATAGAGGCTGGAGGAGAGAAAATCAAGTTAAAGATTGAAATCAATTGAGCAAGGTAAGAGCATCAAGATTTCAATATATTTTTAAGTTTGATATTATTTAAAAAGTATGGAATTGATGTTAATGTAGGGTTTTATTATATAAGGTTTTATGTTCTTGATATGTTAGTGAAGAGAAAATAAGAGAAAGTGATGAGAACTAGTGTAGAGATGGAAAATAAGAGTGTTATAAACTTAGTAATCAATATTTTGCACTAAAATAGTTTTGGACAAGAGTGAGAGGTTAACTTTGAAAAATCACCATAAATTGTAGAAATCTAATTAGAGGATGAATAAAATATTAAATTAAATCTTATTGAGTCTAGTTTCTTAGATGAAACGGTGTAAGCAATAGAATTGTAAATCATGAGATATAATAAATTTTGTGAGACAAGGTCAGAATGATTTCGGGTTCCCCTGTACTGACTTTGGAAAATCATAAAAACTTAGAATATTAAATTTATATGTTTAAATCCTTAATGAGTCTATTTTCAATAAAAACAAATGGCAACATCATTAGAATTTTCTACGAGCAGATAATTAATTTTTAGTGAAGAAGGGTCGGAACTGTTAGACAACAGAATAGGGATGACTTTAAAGAATAAACTGTACTTATTGGCTAAGCCAAAAATTTTGAAAATTTTATGGTAAGAACATATGTGAGTCTAGTTTCAGATAAAATTTACATATCTTAATTTTGAGTTCTGTATCTCAAGATATGAATAATTTAGTGACTACAACTCAAGTGGACAACTTTGAATGAATTTATATAAGTAAATGGTGAAATTATAGATAATGTTACTTATAAGCATGTTATATACATTAAGGATGTGTAATGGAGAGGAGGAGGAGGAAAATATATGATTATTTAACTAGCATGAGTTTTCATTAAAAACCAATTTACATGTTCTAGGTCCAGGGACTAAATTGAACAAATGTGAAACTTTAAGGGTAAAATTGTAAAAATGTCAAAAAGTGACCAAATTGCATGAAATGGATTGGTTATTTATCTAAATTACAAAATTGAATGAAATTTAGAACAATATTGGGTGGAAATATGAGAAAAATAGAAAATTTCCAAAATGTCCCTAAATTTTGGTATCTGTGCAATTTAGTCCGGTGAGCTCGTATGAGCTATATTCTATATAATTTTAATTGAAGTGAATGCTATTTGGTAATGAATATTATATATATGTGTGTTTTATTATTGGAATCGAATTATTATTGGGAATATGTATAATTATTTGATGCATTTAAATGATTATCGAAAGCTCGATTGGGTTGGAAGCTTGTTGGAGATATATCACATTATCCATTGGTTGTATTGGTAATTTTGGATGATTTGATTCTGGTTATAATGACTTGTATAAGTTAAATTGGTTAATGTTAGCTCATAAATGTTTTGATTTTAATTGGTCATAAATATGAATGCTTGATGAAATGAAATGTCTGAAAATTAATTTGTAAACTCCGGTAATGCTCTATAACCCTATTTTGGAGAAGGATACGGGTTAGGGGTGTTACATTTAGTGGTATCAGAGCTACGATTTAGTCGATTCTCGGACCGAACGTAGCATATGTGAAGTCTAGTAATACATGTCATGCTATTACTTGTGATAGTGTGATATCTTCGGGCTCTAACAAAATTGTTTTGTTATGTCAGAGATGATTTTCAACCGAGCTGTTTTTGATAATGTTGAAAACAATATTGAGATAAATGAAATATGCTCATGTTATGTTGGAATTTGGAAAGGTAAGAATAGAAATTCATGAAAAAAAAAGTTTATGTTGTGATAAGCTCATCCAAGTATGTTGGTGATCATATGATGCTATGTGCTTAACATATTTGATTAAGTGAATATGATAAGCGAATTTACTTAAATAGACAGAATGTGTGTTTATATACATTTACTTGAATAAGTGAGAATTGTGGACTGCTATAGTTATGAAAATGGGTCGGCTAGACTAAAAATTAAAGGAAATTGAATAAAAATTATTTTACGAGTCTAGGGGCAAGACCGTAATTTTGTCAAACTCTAGGGGTAAAAATGTAAATTTTCCAAAGTGTGATTTTTGGACTAGATTGAATAATGTGAATGCTATATAAGCTAAATATGTTATTATAAATTGAAAAAGATGAGAAATTGACATTGATTGGTAAAAAGAAAAATGAGAAAAAGTGAGAAATTTCCCGATTGAACATTCGGAATAAAAAGGGATATGAATGAAGTGACAGAAATGATCATATGTGTGGCACAGACTGTGTGTAGGCCACTACGTAAAAGTGAAAGTGATGGTCACGTGTGTAGTACTATGTGCAGGCTACTACGTGTATCAGAATGATAGGTCGCATGTGTAGTACTATGTGCAAACTACTATGCATACCGGATAGCTTCGATCACGTGTGTAGTACTATGTGCAGGCTACTATGTGTATCGGATAGTGATGGTCACATGTGTAGTACTATGTGCAGGCTACTATGTGAACTGATATCTTTGAATATAAAGGGGGTTGCTAAGTGCTGATTCCCCAAGGGGTTGCTAAGTGTTGATTCCCCGATTCATTGGTGGTTGCTAAGTGCTGATTCCACCGTATTTTAAATGTGAAGGGGTTTTGTAAGTGCTGATTCCCCCAAGGGGTTGCTAAGTGTTGATTCCTCGATTCATTGGTGGTTTCTAAGTGCTGATTCCACCGTATTTTAAATGTGAAGGGGGTTGCTAAGTGCTGATTCCCCTAAGGGGTTGCTAAGTGTTGATTCCCCGATTCATTGGTGGTTGCTAAGTGCTGATTCCACCGTATCATTGAATGTGAAAGGGGTTGCTAAGTGTTGATTCCCCGAATCACTGGTGGTTGCTAAGTGCTGAATCCACCGATAACGGATAACATTCCGAGTGTTCAACGGGAAAATTTGAAAGGTGAATATATATGTGGTGGACAAGATTATGTGAGAAATATTTGGGTTTGAAACTTTATCAACCCATATGTAAGATGGGAGGAAATATCAAAAGTACAAAAGAGCAATTTTAAATACAAAACTGTTTTGAACAACAAAAGTGGGGCATCTTTGAAAAATCACTAGAAATGGTAGAAAATTAATTAGAAGTTTAGTAATATATGAAATTGAATCTGAATGAGTCTATTTTCATATGGAAGAAAAAGGGGAAGCAAAAGAGTTGTATATTTGGGGATATTTTAATTTTATTGAGACAGGGTTAAATTGATTTCGAAATCCCCTGTTCCAACTTTGGAAAATCACAAAAAATTGTAAAAAAATAATTATGGCTTAAAATTTACATTATTGAATTCCTTAATGAGTCTATTTTAAAGATAAAGAAACAAGAACATTTTTTGAATTCTTTACAGGGAGTTAAGTAAATTTTAGTAAGGAGAGGTCAGAACTATCAAGCAGTGAAACAGGGGAATCTTTAGAGAATAAAATGTACCAATTGGCTAAACTAAAAATTCTGAAAATTTTATGGCGAAGAGTTATATGAGTCTAATTTCCGGAAATATTTATGGAATTCAATTTGAAGCCCTATAACTCCAGATAAAAATAAATTAGTGACCGTGACGCAGAAAATCAGCTTGCTGGAAATTGAATTGGAAGATTAAATTGAGTAGAACGCAGGAATGAGTACTTTCGGTAAGTGATATGTGATTCTGTATAGGACCATAGTTGGGCTATGGCATCGTTATATGATATGAGATTACATGTAAGACCATAGTTTGACTATGGCATCGAGAAAACGAGGTACTCAATTCCCTAAGACGTTCTCTAATTTGAGAAATTGTGGTAAGTGTTAAGGAAATTTTACGTGATAAACCATATTGAACAATGAAATTGAACTCAATTTTTAAAGAAATATCAGATTGTTAGTGAATGGAATAATGTGAGGTCCGTGATAACAAAATTAATGAGGGAAATGATAATTAAGTGGTAAAGATGCCTATATGTGACGATTACAATCAAAATGAACACGATGATTTTTTTTTTGGATATTCTATATATATATTCTTTTATCCTTAGAGATATGTGTATAATTGTTCAGTTTCTAATAGAGTTCTTATGTTATGAGAATGTTAGCTAATTATAATGTCAGACGAAAGCTCTATTGGATGGCCGGTTTATGATCGGTTATTGTCCTGTTTTGCATGCATATTTAGAAAGTGTATTGTTTTGCTACGATGAAATTCCAGAGCTAAAATGTGGTGATTCTGGTGATTTGCATGCTAAAAGAATGTTGAAAGATTGTGTGTTTGAGATATATTCTCAACATGAAGAAAAGAGTATTTTGATATGTTAATGTTTGATAGTTGAAATCAACTCAATTGTTTTATTAAAGTGAACTGATTTATCGAGATATGATTTGAGTTGTATGTATTTAAGCATGCGTATTCACGAGTATAAAGACGGATAGTCGAAATGAAAAATCTATATTTCAGAAAGTATGATATAGAGATATATTTATTGGAAAGAGATATATGAGATTAAATCGATTAGTGATTCGGGGACGAAAATCCCTAAAGGGGGGAGAGTTGTAACAGCCTGAAATTCAGCCTAGTCGGAACAGTGGTTTTGGGACCACAAATGTAATATTTTGAAAATTTCTAGAGTAATATATTATCCTTGGTATAATAAAATAAGGAAATAAAGTGATAAAAAGGGTAATATTGAGTTATGTCAACATTGGGAAGTATATTATGACATATTAATTCAAGAAAGGATTAAATCGCAAAATTGAGAAAAGTTTTGTGGGTCAAGAGTAAATATTCAAAATTTGAGGGGTTAAAGTGTAAATACAAAAAAGTTGAAGGACCAAAGGTGTAAATATTTTAAGGGTGGAATATCCAGAAACTAAGAAAAATGGATGGATTAGGACCAAATTGAAAAAGGTGAAGAATTTTGAGGGACTAAATTGTAATTTTACCAAATTAAGTGATGACTCAAGGATGGAATTTTAAAATATCATAAAGGGCAAAATGGTCATTTAGAAGAGAGAGAAATCTAGAAGATAATGATGATGTTGGAGATATTTTAGATTAAATAAATAAATAAATATTAGTTTATTAATATTTTAATTTGATTTTTAAATAATATTTTATTATTTTATTATTTTATTGTTTAGTATATATATGTGGAAAGAAAGATGAAAAAAAAAATCAACCAACCCATCATCTTCCATGCATCCAACGTGTGGAGAAGAGAGAAAGAAAGAAAGTTTTACTTTCTTTACAATTTGGTCCCTCCTTCAAAAAAATTACCATTTTCACCTAAAAATCAAAAGAATTTCCATATTCATCAAGAGAGAAAGATAACAAGGAGACTATGGGGAGCTAGAACATCAAGTTAGATTCAATAAATAGAGGTTGGAGGAGAGAGAAAATCAAGTTAAAGATTGAAATCAATTGAGCAAGGTAAGAGCATCAAGATTTCAATATATTTTTTAGTTTGATATTATTGAAAAGTATGAAATTGATGTTAATGTAGGATTTTATTATATAAGGTTTTATGTTCTTGATATGTTAGGAAGAGAAAATAAGAGAAAGTGATGAGAAATAGTGTAGAGAAGGAAAATAAGAGTGTTATAAACTTAATAATCAATATTTTGCACTAAAACAGCTTTTGGACAAGAGCAGTGAGGTTAACTTTGAGAAATCACCATAAATTGTGGAAATCTAATTAGAGGATTAATAAAATATGAAATTAAATCTTATTTGGTCTAGTTTCATATAGAAGAAATGGTGTAAGCAATAGAATTGTAAATCATGAGATATAATAAATTTTGTGCGACAAGGTCAAAATGATTTCGGGTTCCCCTATACTGACTGTGGAAAATCATAAAAAATTTCAGAAAAATAATTAGAGGCTCAAATTTGTATTTTTAAATCCTTAATTAGTCTAGTTTCAATATAAACAAACATAAACATCATTAGAATTCTATACGAGGAGATAATTAATTTTTAGTGAAGAAGGGTCGAAACTGTTAGACAACAGAATAGGGATGACTTTAAAGAATAAAATGTACTTATTCGCTAAGCCAAAAATTTTGAAAATTTTATGGTAAGACCATATGTGAGTCTAGTTTCAGATAAAATTTACAGATCTTAATTTGAAGTTCTGTATCTCAATATATAAATAATTTATTGACTACAACTCAAGTGACAACTTTGAATGAATTTATATAAGTAAATGGTGAAATTATTGATAATGTTACTTGTAAGCATGTTATATACATTAAGGATGTGGAATGGAGAGGAGGAGGAGGAAAATATATGATTATTTAACTAGCATGAGCTTTCATTAAAAATGACCACTTTACATGTTTTAGGTCCAGGGACTAAATTGAACAAATGTGAAACTTTAAGGGTAAAATTGTAAAAATGTCAAAAAGTAACCAAATTGCATGAAATGGATTGGTTATTTATCTAAATTACAAAATTGAATGAAATTTAGAACAATATTGGGTGGAAATATGAGAAAAATAGAAAATTTCCAAAATGTCCCTGAATTTTGGTATTTCTGTAATTTAGTCCGTGAGCTCGTATGAGCTATATTCTATATAATTTGAAGTGAAGTGAATGCTATTTGGTAATGAATATTATATATATGTGTGTTTTATTATTGAATCGAATTATTATTGGTAATATGTATAATTATTTGATGCATTTAAATGATTATCGAAAGCTCGATTGGGTTGGAAGCTTGTTGGAGATATATCACATTATCCATTGGTTGTATTGGTAATTTTGGATGATTTGATTCTAGTTATAATGACTTGTATAAGTTAAATTGGTTAATGTTAGTTCATAAATGTTTTGATTTTAATTGGTCATAAATATGAATGCTTGATGAAATGAAATGTCTGAAAATTAATTTGTAAACTCCGGTAATGCTCTATAACCCTATTCTGGAGAAGGATACGGGTTAGGGGTGTTACATAAATAACAACATTTAACACAAATAAATATACTCAAGTGTCATGATCTCTAATTTCCTCTTTACTTAATCTCTTACTCGTTCACTTACTTGTTTACTTAGATAACTCATGATTATAACTTACTCTTCTCTTGCTGAAATGTTGATTCTCAATTGATAACATAATATGTTCTTAACCCTTATAACTCACCTGAATTTGCTATTTATAGTTTTACCTAAACTTTCATGGAACATAATTTGTTTACTAGCCCGTTGAGCCACATTGGAATAATAAGGATACTTGGGTCTCTTTTCTGATAATAACATGCCAAAGCCATGTCCTAGACATGGTCTTACATGGGAGGTTTCTTGTACTGCCAATGCCATATCCCAGATATGGTATTACATGGGAGTTCTCATATCGGTGCCCATGCCATGTCCCAGACATGGTCTTACGGGGAACCCTCATCTCGGTGCCAACGCCATGTCTCAGACATGGTCTTACATGGGACCTCTCATAATCTCAATGATGCCAATGCCATGTCCCATACATGGTCTTACATGGGGTCTCTTTACCCAAATGTCATGACATTTGTATCCGATACATTCCTAATGTTTCAATGGGACTTTTTAATACTAATTATCTATCGTCTCATACTTGATTTAACATTAAATAAATTCATTAAATAAATATATAATCGCTAGAAAATAACAGCATTAATAATAATTATTGAATTTTATTTACTGTAAACTTACCTCGGTACAAAATACGATCAAATCTAGCAATTTAGTCTTCAATCTTTTTCTTTCCCCGATCTAACTCCAGATTTCGTTCTTCTTGATATATAATAGCAAATTTAGTTTATTTAATACTCACATTCATCAAAACAGTCATTGACTCGAACTTTGACAAAATTATGTTTTTGCCCATAAACTTTTACATATTTACACTTTTGTCCCAAAGCTCGGAAATTA